>NC_081559.1:195443058-195476158 GCF_022355385.1 Mustela nigripes | reverse complement strand
GACCAGGGTCAGGGCTCAGAGTGGGACCAGGGTCAGGGCTCAGTGTGTGACCAGGGTCAGGGCTCAGAGTGGGACCAGGGTCAGGGCTCAGTGTGACCAGGGTCAGGGCTCAGAGTGTGACCAGCATCAGGGCTCAGAGTGTGACCAGGATCAGAGTTCTGACTGTGACCAAGGTCATGGCTTAGAGTGTGACCAGAGTCAGAGCTCAAGGTGTGAACAGGGTCAAGGGTCAGAGTGTGATCAAGGTCAAAGGTCAGGATGTGACCATGATCAGGGCTTAGAGTGTGACCGGGATCAGGGGTCAGCTTGTGGCCAGGATCAGGGCTCAGTGTGTGACCAAGGTCAAGAGTCACAGTGTGACCAGGACCAGGACTCAGAGTGTGACAGGGTTAGGACTCAGCATGTGACCAGGATCCGGGGTCAGCCTATAATCAGGTCAGGATTCACTTTTTCACATCTGTTCCTTTGCTCTCTTGGATCTTTTCAAGGTCAGGGTCACCGGCGGTAGGGCCCCCTCCCCTCCAGTGCAGCTGAGTCTCAGTCAGACTCCCCGGGCTGGGGCCAGGGCAGAGCCGTGAGGACAATCATGGCCTGTGCCGTCTACTCCTGAGCCCGGCTTTCCGCTAAGCTTTGGCAAACTCCCCTAAGCCTGGTCTGAGCCTCTGTCGCTCACAGGAGCTTTGCCGGCCTGAAGGAGCCTGCAGGCCAAGCTCCCACCTCCCTAGCACCTGGCGTGAGGCTGGTGTGGAAGAAGCCAGAAGGACTTTTCCCCTGGGAGCGGCTCCTGGCCCAGACCGGATGAAGGCATTTGCGCCCGGGAAGCCGGCTCACACTTAAGGTAAGCATGGATCTTGTCTTCCCTCCACCCATCCCTGGGGGCCGGCCGGGGCCTGGAAGGGAGGTGGGTCCTGCTCTCAGGGTGACATCATAGCTGCCGGGGCTCAGGGAGGGGCCGCAGTTGACCCGGAGCAGGTGTTGGAAGCAGGTGTTGGCGGTTGTCACCTGTGAGCAGCCAGCGTGAGGACAGGGAAAGAGTCAGGGGGGCTCCAGCCTTCAGGGATCAGTGGCCTTGTCCCCAGGCGGACGGTGTGAGTCAGAGGGCATGGGACCCCTGGAGGCCAGCAGCCATCTTCTCTTGGGGGCTCCTCCGTGTTCCTGGGGTCCGGGTAGAAGTCTGGCAGGGCTGGACTGTGGGTCCCTCCACCAGCCCCGAGGTGCCCCACGCAGGGCACCGGCAGAGAGTGGGTACGTGGGCCAGATCTGCCCAGTCCCAGCGGCTCCGGCTGGCATCCCTTCCTAGCGTCCACTGTGCTGGGCACGCCCACCCCACCCCGCATACTGGGGCCATGCATCCTGCCGGCAACTCTTTCCCAGAACCCCCACTTTGAGGAGGGATTCTGTTGGCTTCTGGGACCCCCTCCCAGGCTGTCCTTTGGCAAACGGAATGACGAGAGATACTGCATTTCCTGCATAGACCCCACAGGTCCTTGGCCCCCAGCTGTGCCCCTCCACATGGAGCCAGCCTCAGCGAAGTCAGGGGCCTGAACACATGGGCGGCCAAGTCCTCACCAGGTTGGAGATCTGGCCCAGGAAGCATGGACTGGGCCCTCTCTCAAGGCCTGCCGTCGGATGAAAGCAGCCGGCATGTACCCCACGCAGAAGAGCACTCAGCACACTGGGAGGAAGGAGCTCTCCTACCAGGGCACCAGGAAGACTTCCTGGAGGAGGGGGACTTCCTGCTAGGCCCTAGGGATGGAGCAGTGTGGGGAGGTGGGTCTGGGCATGTTGGAGAGAGAGGCCCATGAACCTGCCAGGAAAGGGCGTCTGGGCGGCCCGCCTGGTCTGAGCAGGGCCACATGGTTGGATGGACAATTCCCAGAGCTCCCAGAAAGGAGCCCCAGGGGTCCAGAGCACAGCGACATCAGTCTGGGGGTTTGGGGAGAGGATATGTGGGGGCTTTTGGACAAGACGGAGGGGCGCCTGCCTGCCTGGAGACCCAGCACCCCTCCAGGAGGGATGAGCACAGAGCTGGGCTGCCAGATGGGGCCTCTGGGCAAGATGTGGAGTTCGTGACTGTCTGTGCCGCAAATACGCCACCACTGGTCTCAAACCGTCAACCTCTTAGGGAGCAGCCCCGTGGGATGCCCGACGCCCATCTGAGCACACGCCCCAGAGACTAGAGAGAACTGGGGGCTCTAAGTCGGGCCTCTCGGGGAGCAGGGCCAGTCTTTCACTGTCCAACTCAGAGCAGGTGGTCCCTGGGACCCCACCCTGGGAAGAAAGAGCAGCGAAGGCCCAAGGCAGAAGCTGCCCGGCAGGGGCTCTGGCGAGGCTGGGAGAGTCTGAGGGGACCAACAGGGGCCTCTGGGGAGCTTGGCGGGGGCTCTGGGGAGGCCGGGCGGAGGGGGCTCTGAGGTGGGGGCTCTGGGGAGGCCAGGGGGTGTTCTGGGGCAGCCATGGGGCTGGTTCCCAGCTGGGCTGGGGGCGGGCAGCCAGCTCTGGGAAGGAGTTGCTTGGCCAACTTGGGCTCCATTGCCCATTGTCCGTGCACTGGAAGCTGGAAGCCTGGAGCCCTCGGGAGCTAATAGCGGAGGCTCCCGGGCTAATGCCCGTACAGGATCAATGGACATGAAGCTTTCTCCTGCAGAGATAAGATCACAGCGGAGGATTAAAGTCACAAATGAGCAGACCCTTTTATCCCTCTGCCTCCGGGCTGGAGGAGGGGCCCCTCTCCTCCCTGGAGTGACCTCAGTTAAGGAACGGGTGAGGGGAGGAGGTGAGAAGGGGCCGCCAGGCCTCCTGAGACCCCCTGCCCTTGAACCACAACCACGGCACCACCGTCTCCCTCTGCAAGCTGGAACCATGGCTCTGTCTGCCTCACCCCAACGGCTGAGTCTGGCTGGCAAGACAGGAGGTGGGCAGAGCGACAGGGCTGGGGGCTGGGCAGGGGCTGGGCAGGGGCTGGGGGTTGGGGAGGCAGGCTTCAGGTCTGAGCCCTCTCCATCTGGGGCTCGTTACTGTCCCCCACCAGCCTCCGTGATGCAAGACGGAAGGACACTGAGCCGCTGTGGGAGCCTCTCCTGGGTCGGGCTCCCCGTGGGCAGCCGGGGTCTGTCCACAGCCAGAGCCACCATCCCCCTGACCCTCCAGGGTTTGTATACCTAAAATCAAAGAATGCTTTTCCTTTTCTTTCCCCGGAAAAATAGACCAGCCACACTCGGGAAAAGATCCCTATGGGCTCAACGAGACAGACTGAGCAGGCGCTGGAGACAGAGGGGGATTTCCTCTGTGCCTGGGCAGGGGGAGGGGCAGGGGGCGGTGGGAGGGACACCCCAGAGCTGGGCTGAGCGGCAGGAAGGGGCCCCAGAGGAGCATCAGGCTGAGCCTCACACAGTGTGAGCAGAGCGTTAGGGGGCTACCCGTGCCCGGACCAGGGCTGCACCTGCTGTCGGCATCTGAGCTCCCTGCATCAGGCCTGGCGGGGGTCGTCCTGCTGGGGTGCAGGAGAAGGTGGGCTCTGGCCCCGCAACCGCCATGCTCACCTGGGCCTTGGGCAGGATGCTGGCTATGGGTTGAAGTGAACCCTAAGAAGATCCATCAGAATCTCACCCCAGGACCTCAGAAGGGGAGCGCGTTCGGGACAGGGCTGCTGCCGAGGCTGATGGTTAAGATGAGGTCATGTCGTTGGGAGTAGGACAAACACTGGATCCAGTGATTGGTGTCCTTGGAAGAAGAGAGGGGCTCACAGACCCGCACGGGAGTGGGGCCATGGGAGGGGCCCTAGAGGAGAAGGCGGCTGTGTGAAGACAAGGCAGAGCCAGCATGGGAGCGGCCACCAGCAGCGGGACAGCATGACGGGGCAGAGGCGGGAAGGATCTGCCCCCAGAACCCCGGAGGGGGACACAGCCCTGTGACACCTACAGTTCAGATCCTGGCCTCCGACCCAGAGGAGGAGTGGGAGCCATCCGTGCCGTGGTGATTTACTGTGGCGGCTGGAGAAGACCCACAGCCCAGCCGCCCACGAAGACGACGACCCCACCCCCCACCCCCCCCCCCCCCCCCCCCGGCGCCGCACACAGGTGCTCAGATCACGCTGGGCTTGTCCCCGCACTGGGCTCGAGCCAGCTGGACCCGGCCCCAGAGCACCACGGGTTTGGCTCCGGGGTCCGGGGGGCCGAGTCGGCCTCCTGCCTCCCGCATCCCCCCTTCTTCTCCGCATTTCCTTTCACTCCACAAGGAGTACCCCATCACACCTTGGGCGCCAGGGGGAGCCCCATCCCTGCCCCCATCACACCTCGTGGCAGTGTTGGGACCCACACAGCAGAAGGGCTGACCAGAGTCCTGGCAACGGGCCTCCGCCCGCCGACAGCAGGCTTAGCAGGGGCCAGTGCAGAGAGTGGACGTACTAGGCCTAGGAGGAGGAGGACACGGTTTGGGCTGCGCAGACTCAGGGCCGCAGCCAGGCTGGTGCAGGTGGCAAGCTCAAATGCCACAGGAGCACAGGGCTCAGGGACACCAGGGCTGCCCCAAGCCCCACAGCTGGCCCTCCCCCCTGAGCCCGCTGCTGCTCTGGAGGAGGCCCCCAGGGGCTCCCTGTGAAGGGCACGGCCGGCTGCACACTGGACCTCCACCCTGCAGGGTCCCGCCCTGCGCTGCCCCAGTCCCTCACCGATTCTTGGCCTGGCCGCAGGCTCTCGTCCCTGGTCCTCCCCTTCCTCCCCCAGCCAGCTGCCCCCCGGCCCAGCACGCCTGTCCACTTCCTCTGTCCCCTTCCTGCCTCACTCACAGGCAAGAAGACACTGATGTAGAAGGAGAGTCAGGAAGTCACAGAAATCAGCCCGTGTCCCCTTCACCTATGCCCGATGGGCCCATCGCAGCACAGAGCACCCGGGAGACCAGGACGCTGACTGGAGAACAGCCCAGGGACCTCGTCACCTGTGTGTGGGAGCAGGTCTGTGTGCACACTTGTGTGGTGACCATTAAGGGTTGTGTGCGTGTCTCCACGTGCACGAATACGGGTCTATGTGTAGGTGTGAGTGTGTGCGTGTGCGTGTGTGTACGTGTGTGTGCATGTGTGCACGTACATGTGGGCATGTGTGCACATCCATGTGCACGTGTGTGTGTGCACATGCACATGTGCGCCTCGGGAAGCCTTGGCCATGGCTTGGGGGTGGAGCCGCCATCCCCTCGAGGTGCCCTCCTGCTGCCCCGTCCCCGGCCCATGGCAGCCACCTGTCGGCTCCCCAAGTCCTTCACCGTGTCCCTTCGGGGAAGTGCCGCGAGCGGAATCATGTGCTGTGCAGCCTCAAAGGGCAGCCTCCGGTCACTCAGCGTCTGTCCGAGGCATCGTATGACACACACCTCCCTTTCCAGTACTAGCCCATGGCCTGGATGTAGGAAGGCTCTTTGAATCTCACTTTAAAAAAAAAAAATCCCATGGCAGTAACCTTGAAGGCAGACCAAGAGTCTGGGGCTCCAAAGGGACAGCCGTGGCCGCTCTGGGAAGGGAGACTGTTGGGGGTACGTGCAGGGGGCCGGGGCCGCCCTGCACCGTTGGGCCTCCAGGCTCAGCCTGGCCGGCCCCGGGGTGGAGAGCAGGACAGCCACAGGGACACAGACCCACAGAACCGGCATCACCGGTTTCCAGAAGACCGAAGATCCCCGCTGACACTGTCCACACCTGCTTCCTGGACTCTGGACAACGAACAGAGAACTTCGTGCCAGCTGAGAGAAGGTGCCACTGTTGTACGACTGGAGGGCTCCCCGGGGCAAGGCGACAAGGTGGGTCCTCAGGACTTGGAGGCAGGGTCACAGGTGAGCAACGGAAGATAAGCGGGCAGGGGGCTCCCCTGGGCTGAGGGGTGCTTAGGGCAGAGCCCAGAGAATCAACACCCACAGAGAAGTGGAGCAACCTTCTGAGGGTCCCAGAGTCCCACTGACAGGCCTTCCCGGGCAGGGGTGCGGGTGCACAGAAGGGCAAGGTGCTTGCATGGGCGTGGTGGTCAGCATGGCATTCTGCTTCGAAAGAGATGCCCCAGGCCATTGGCAACAGGAGCAGATCATGCACATCAAAGTGAGCTCAGGGCGCGGCAGGAGGATGATGGGGGATGCTTCCCATCACCCGAGCCTCCCGGGAGATGGCAGGGACTGTGGGGGCTGCCAGAGCCAGGCTCTGACGGAAGGGGGCTCTGTGTCTGCAGAAGCGTCTCCAGGGAGAAGCAGCTTCCACTGTCGGGCTGGAAAGGAGGAAACCCACAGCTCTTTCTCCACGAATCAGAGCCCATGCCCAGGGTGGGAGCCTGACCATGGCCTCCTGCCTCCCTGAACCCCTAGTTGGGTTTCTGGGCCTCTGTTTCCCTACCTGTAAAACGGGGGTGACAGCATCAAAATTGTCTCTGGAAGTTGCCATGGGAAACAGGGTTGAGCCCTGTCCTGGAGAACACTGAGCCCGGCAGACAGTGTGAGGCCTGGAGCCCCCAGAGCAGGAAAGAATAAGTCCCTGGTGGTGCTCAGGCCACTGTCTGTCCCTCCACCTCGTGGGACCACCACCCCGTGATGGCCCATTCCCGCCTCTGTACCCCAGATGCCACCTGCACCCTTGGGACACAGCTGGTTGCCCCCAGCGTCCCCCACCCCTGGAGGGGCTATGTACATGCAGGTGCTCGGGCAGAGAAACAGTGACATTACGGAAGCAAGTGACCACATCTGTCCCGTTGGCTCATTCCATGGCAATTGCTAAAAAAGAGATCAGCAAGCCTGCTTTCTTTGGAAAGAACACGCAAGCTCCTTGCGCCCCAGCCGGCTCCTCACACCCTATCAGCAAGAGGCCAGGGCTCCAGCCCCGTGTGCCAGCCCCCACAGCTCCCGGCATGGCGACACAGGGTCTGGGAGCCAAGGGTCCCAGGGACCAACCCCCAGGCACACAGTTGGCATCCAGGTCTGTTTGCTCAACACAGAGTCTGTCAGACACATTTTCCCTGGTTCCAGCCCCTTTTTGAACCAGATTCATCTAATTTCTCATCTTTATTTTGGCAGACAAAAAAAAAATGTAATTTCTAATTTAAAATTTAAAAAATCATCATCCTCATCAAAATGCACTCAGCTCAGATGGTGTTTAGGAAATTATCTCTGTCATTCTCACACACACCGGCACGTGGCCCAGCAGGAGGGACAGGCTCTCCCCCACCCAGATACTCCATGTACCGCCGCACCTGCCACGTGAGGGAGCCCCGGGCCTCCCTGAGGGCTGGGGGGCACCTCTGCCGACCCCACAGAGCACAGGGTAGACAGCAGTGGAGCGGCCCTGCCCTTCTCTGCCAGCCCGCTGTGTGACACCAGCTTGTGAACCCACTTCTCTGGCCGGAGTCTGGTGCTCTGGCATCCAGACGGCATCTCGGGGGACACACTGTGCTATCATGGGGATTCATGGGAGGCGTTGGGGAGGTCACAGAAGGGCCCAAGCCCAAAATAAGGGATTGGGCTGATCATGATTTTACCCCAGATAAACTGCAAACATGCTGTGTGTACGGGGGCGAGCTAAGGGAGCTCCCTGACCTTCAGTTTCCTCATCTGCAGAAGGGCTCCCCTCCCAGAGCGATCCCCAGCACGTGAACGGTGGGCGCCTTGCCTAGCGGAGAGCATTCCAGCCTGGTTCTTGGGGGAATCCATCTGCTCTGCAAACGGGACTGCCGCGCACACTCTGCGCTTGGAGAAGGAGGAACTTAGTTTAGGTTACTGGAGAAATCCCCCAGGAGAGCGGAAGGCGGACCTCACCAAATCCTGCATTTGCCAGACGGAGAGCCAGCAGCTAAAGAAGGCTCAGCTCCTCTCCTACCATGCCATCCCTGAGGGGATCGTGCGCCAGGCCCCAGGACTATGCCAACTCCCCACGATGGCCACGGGGGAGCTGGCATGTGAGTGCTGATCCGAACAGCACGGCAAGGGGGTGGCGGCAGTGCTCTCCCGTCCCCACTTTGCAGGTGGAAAACCCGAGGCTCTGCGTGGAAGGCTTGCCCAAGGCCCCAGACGTCTGATCACACGGGCCCTCCGGCTGCAGATGGCAGAAACACTGCTCGCAGTCAGTGGACCGTAGGAGGACGGGTCAGCCCTGAAATCCCGGGAGAGCCAGAGGTCCAACAGGCAGGAAGCTCAGGGTTCACCACGAGCCTGGTCCCCTGGGGCAGCGGTATTCCAGCCCTGAAGAGGCCGCGATGAGCGCGTGGACAAAAGGATAGTAAAAAGCAAAAACAACAACAACACACACACACACGAACATCAGGAAGCGACATACCCCAGAGCGGGCTGGAGCCCCGCTGGGGAGCGCTGGGACAGGCTGCAGTGCGGTTGGGCCCCAAGAAAGAGCGGGGCCTCGTGACTATTCCTGCGCTTCCTCCCCGATCTCTGGTTCCCTCCGTCTGTCGACCCTGGCCTCACCCCCTCAACCTGGAGCAAACCCCTGCTGGTGGGAACCGCAGGGCTCACGGCTCCAGCTCCACGCTGCACGCTTAGAATTGCAAACCAGGGTGCAGGGATTGGCCTTTACTAAGAGAATATCCCAGAGAAGCATGTTGATTGGCTCCGGTGGTGACCTCAGCACCAATCAGTTGTAGCCAGAGGGCAGGGCCAAGTGCTGACTGGCAGCTCCTGGGCCACTCACATGGTCGGGAAGCGGAAGGAGAAGCAGAAAGGGGCTGGGCCGCGGGAACAGGGCTGTTCTCTGCAGTGGTACAGCCGGATTCCAACGCGGAGCTCCCCACCTTCCTGCCCCTCCGCGGGCTCCCCGCTCCAAGCCCCTAGAACTGCCCCCTGGCCCTCGCACAGCCCCAAGGCGGCACGTAAATCCCTGCCCGCTCTGCCTACCCCCTTCAGAGCCCATCTCTGGTTTGGGCCAGGCACCTGCCTGGCTCTGAGCTCTCCACCCCTCACTTCACCCTCTCCCTGGAGCTCTGAGGACACCCCCCCTCCCCGCTTCATCAAGGCATCTGGGGCTCGCTCTGGTCAGATCTCTGGAATTTCCAGCACTTTCCTGCAGGAGGGCCTCAGCCACTCTTGCGACTTCCTGAGGGCCAGTGAAAGGTGGGGACCACGGCGCCTGGTCCTGGGGTTGTCCTGTGGCCGGCAGGTATGAGGTGCTGGTGCGGTGGCCGTGGGCATCTGCGGGAGGCGCGGTCCCCTCCCTGGCCTGGGGGACATTGTCCATGAAGCCGAGGTTCTGAAATGCCAGGTCCTTGATGATGGTGAAAAAGCTGCTTGCCGAGGGGGACAGTGGGCAGGAGGATTCGGAGGCGGAGGCCTGAGGGTGGATAGATTGTGAGCAGAGCCTGGGCCACAAGGGCTGGGCATCACCAGCAGGCAAAGGAGGCAGCCACTCAGTGAAGACTTTGACCCAAGAGGCAAAACAGTAGACAAGACAGAATGTCCCCAACCCGGGAGTCTGGAACAAGGGATGAGATCGAATTTTGAGCTTCCGCATGACATCACTGGGGCCCCATCAATGCCATGACCCCTCTGCAGCCTTTCCACTCCACACTACAAAGGCCCCTGGTGCGTTCCAGGAAGGCAGGGTCTCTCGGTACCTGTGGTTCTGTCCTAGCCTCTCAAGAAGCAAGGGGGCTTACTCTCAGAGAGACCCAGCTCAGTCAAGAGTGGGCAGGCCACCACTGAACAAGGTGATAGCAGAGCCAAGCTGCCACCCCTTGTCCGCAGTGTCTACCCACACTGCAAGTATCTTACCTTCATTCTCCATCCCATGGGTCAAGCATTGCCCTTCAAGAACCCACCACTAAACACCAAGTGCTCGTGGGATCCTTTATTCCCAGAAAAGCCCTGGGGGGCAGCTGTCACAACAGAGCCCCTTCTCAGCCTTACAGGAAGGTGAGCGCTGGCAGGAAGCTGGCTAAAGACAGCCTCCCCCACTGGCTTGCGTGGTGTCTGCCCCTCAACCATCTGGCTCGGGCACCAGGAATCCCTGGGAAAATGGAAACATGCTACTTAGAAGGAGGGACAAACAGCTGTGGAGCCCTGCTCTTTGTCAAGCAGCTGACAAACGTTCCCTCATTACCTCCTCACAGCCACCCTGTGTGACAGGTGGAGAGCTGCAGGTCAAAGTCACGCCAACACTCAGATTCAGAGTCGATTCCTGTCCTCCCTGTCTCTGAGGAACTGTACCTGTTCTGGGGGGACACGCTGTAGATCTCCCCGCCGTGCCTTTGGTCAGAGTCCCCACCGGACAGTGGGGTCGTGCGCAGGGAGAGAGAAGGGAAGGTGGCGGTCAGGGTGCTGTCCACAGAGGCAGGGTCCTGAAACATTGGGGGAGAGGTGCAGAAAGTGTCCCTGGAGCAGCGAGAGGAAGCCCCACAACCGGGAGTAGAAAGTGGGTGTGGAGATCATAGGCAATCGCTTGGACTCTGGCCAAAATGCGCACCTCCCATAGGAAAGGTAGATGTCCCCAAACTCTCTGACCCTTTCGGTCCCCTTCCCGCGTCTCTGATTCCACTTTAGGTTTACTTCACTGACCCCCCCCCCCCGCCAAGTCTTTGCTTCTGCCTTTTGATCATCCTCTTTGCACATAGGCTTAGTTGTCAAAGTCCTGCTGGTTTTGGAGGACCAAGGTCATCCAGGAAGGCAAAAGCATGAGATGCCCCCCACATTGGCTCCAGGGGTTACCCAGAGCAGCTGAAGGACAGCAGAGGCATTCGCATGGGGGCTGAAGCCATGGCACCAAGAACAACTGGGAGGAGGTGAGTGGAGCGTGGTGTGAATGAATGTGAAAGTCTGTCATGATGGCACTGGTGGCCTTGGTGAACTGTGGGCGGGAGTGTGGCGGTCCAAGCTCAAGCAAGGACCTGACACCAGGTGAGGATCATCTCCTGACCCTCAAGGAAGGCCAGGACCCCATTATTCCGTTATTCGGTAAGCAGTGCTTACCATGTGCACTCGTGGCACCTCCGGTCCCTGACCCACCCACCCTCACCACACTTTGCTCATGTGACCTTCATCTCACACCTGGGTCACAGGTGCACAGGGCTAGGCTTGTGGCTCCAGCCCTCACTGCCACATCCACACTGCCTGGATCCCAACGATGGGCACAAGTAATCTCCTGACATTGTTGAAAAATTCATTGACTGAAGGGGTATTAATTTCCCATGTAAGTGTTCACCAAGAACTTGGCCATCAAACAGCCAGGTCCACAGTCTGAACACCCAGACCTGCATGGCCATGCATACTGAGCCACGGCTAACGCTCTGTGCCCCCACATCCACAGCTCCCCAGTGGAGATAGACTTTCTCTCAGGATTGTCATAGAAGAACATGGAGAGACGGACTTGTAATAGCTTCACCCAGAACAAGGGGGTGAGCACGCGCCTCTTCCTTCCCAGAACACTCCAGAGGGTTGGGGGTGGGGGTGGGGGTCTCTCTGTCTTTCCACCATGGGGAGAACCATGCTGGCAGGGCTCAGGTGGTCAAACACAGGAAGATGGAACTGAGACTGAGATCGTCCTTGCGGGGAGGAGCACCCAGGGACCGGGCGGGGCCAAGGCGAGCGGCGTCATCTCAGGAAGAACTGGAAAATTGACTGAAGTTGGATTATTGGCCAGGATTGGGTTAAGGTCCAGAACTGAACTGACGACAATTGAAATGAATTGAAGGAACTGAATTTCGCTGGATGGAAGAAAGGAAATCGGGTTGAACGGAAGGAATCCAATAGAATGGAATTGGAGGTAAATTGGCCCGATTTGGTTTGAATTGAGGAGTCAGTGTGTGAGCCGGAGGGAGGTCTGGGGCTGAGTCGAGAGCAGGGGCTGAAAGAAGTCAGGCAAGTTTTGTGGACTGAGCTGAATGACGTTCAGGGGCAGGCTCGTGCCTGCATCTGGCTTCAGGGAACGAACACGGAAGGAATCCCCAGCGGAAATGCACTGTTCCCCAGGTCCCGTGATTCAAGAACATATATGGAGCTCCTACTGCATGCCGGTGAGGAGTGAGGACCTCAGACATAACGCCACAGCAGAACTGGCCCTGCCCCCAGGTGGGCTGCGAGCCCGCTGGGGGCCAGAGATCGGCTCAGGGAGGAACAAACAGGCCAGAAGGAGCCCTCTGAGGTCTGAGCCTTGAAACAGAAAGAGAAGGTCCGAAGAGGGCGCAGTGGCCCATGGCTTGGGGTCACACAAAGAGCCACACCTTGAGCCACAGCAGTGAGAGCTGGGAAGGCTGTGGGCTTTGACTTTGTGTGCTCTATGACCCTCAGTGTTCTCATCTGCAGAAGGGGGACAACAGCTTCCTTGGGAGAGTGGTGCAAGAAGTGGGGGGTGTCAGAGTTTCTACCCCCCACAACAAGGGCTGGATCTTTCCTTTCCGTCCCCCAAAGACACTGGGATTTTCAAAGCAAACTTCACAGGCCTTTGACTACCTTTTCATCTCCTAGAGGCTAAAGGCCCAGGAAGAGGGGTCACTTCTGATCCTGGGGTCTGCTTGTCTCCTACCTGTGCATCCAGTCCCCCACTGCCCCCCACCCCTGCACCGGGCATCCTGAATGCCACCCAGCAGACCACCTGCTAGGTCTTCCCAATTCTCCTGTTCCCAGCCTTGCACCGTCCTGGGTCCTTCTCCCCCTCCAGGCTCAGTCACACAAACGCCTCCTCCATGGAGCCCTCCAGTGTGCCAAGACAAGGCTCATGCCCTCTTAGGGCAGAGGCATTTTCATCTCTGCATCCAGGGCAACACACGGGGCTTGTGCTGTGAGAGACATGGCCCCTCTGTGTCCATCCTGGGCTTTCCGTCTGGGGCCTTTCATCCTGGAGCCTGTTTTCATGTGCAGGTTTTCAAGGACTTTTTTTAGACACTCCATCTTGGGAGACCTCCTCCCCCACAGCGGGGCTGTAATGGGAATCACCAAACGCAGCACGTGCTGTCCCAGTCACAGGAGTCTAGCTCCTTCTGAGCATTTCTGCATGTTTTCTCTGTTGTTTTCCTCCAACCTGTGTCAAGTTCAAGGATTTTTAGTCAATTAGTCTAAGAATACCTCGGCCTTGTTTTCATATTTTTAATAAGCATTTAGCGCACGTGTGTGGCAGCAGACACTGGGCTCCTGCTGACTCTCCAACGTGGTCCCAGCTCCTGGCTCTGCCTTTCTGTTTCCACGTTGCTGTCAAGGGGAGGGGGACGATCCGAGGATGGGACGTGCCGCCCTCCGCAGTGACAAGGATTCCTTTGGCCGATCGTGCACTCAAGGGGTTGCCAGCACTGAATCCCCGGGGGCACCACACCTGTCCTGCCTTGTCCTCGGGCGGCATCCCTGCACCACTCAGGGACAGGGCCCCAGATGCAAACCCTCCCTCCCGGTGAACCTATCTGAGCCTATTTTCATATCTAAAAATGGGGCCCGTGACCATTGATTGGCTCCTGCAGGTGCTGGGAAGCTTAAGTGATGGGTAAATAGTGCTTCACAGAACAGCAGAGTGCACACATCTGCCACCACTAACGGTCTGCGCTGGCTACTGCTATGGTCCTAACCGTAATGATGATAATGAGTCACGATATCAATTAATGCACAGCACAAAGTTTTTAAGCTAAAACATAGTCCTTAAAAAGAAATCTGAAGGGGCACCTGGGTGGCTCAGTTGGTTGACTAGCCGCCTTCAGCTCAGGTCATGATCTCAGGGTCCTGGGATGGAGCCCACATCAGGCTCTCTGCTCAGCGGGGAGTCTGCTTCTTCCTCTCCTCCCCACTCGTGTTCTCTCTCGTGATCTCTGTCACTATGTCTGTCTGTCTGTCTCTCTCAGATAAAGAAAATGTTAAAAAAGAAAAAAGGAACTCTGAACAACTTGGGAAAATGGAAGAAATGAGTGTGTAAAGTAGACCCCTGCTGAGAACTCAGCGCCGACCTCCCGTGGCCGAGCTCGCCCCTCCATGCTTGAGCTCCCAGCACGTTCCCCCCTCGCCACTTGGATCGCCTGAAAAATACACTGAACTTTACATTCTATGCATCTCCATGTCTTTGCAGAATTTCTTACGAGCGTGTTATTTAATAAAGAAATTAAGCCTTCGTCTGTCATATTTGCTGCAAATATATTTCTGAGGCCATATTTTTTTTTGCCTTTTTATTTGGTGGTTTAATTTTGACATGCAGAAGATTTTCATTTTCATGCAGTCAAATCTGTCCATATTTTCTCTCCTGATTCCTTGTATTAGTTCTAAACTTAGGAAATCTTCCCTCTCCCGAGGCATGATGAATATTAAATTCTACTTAATTCTCACTTTTCCGGGCCCTGATTTTTTTTAAATATACTTAACACTAATCCCAACGGAATTCAGTTCCGTGAGCGGGGGTGGGGGGTCTGGCTGAGCTTGCCGCACTGACCTCCACAGAGGAGGGGCCTCCCGTGGGCGCCGAGCCCCTCCTGGGTGCCCCCCGCTAGCTCCCGGACCCTGGGCTCTGCCGGCGCTGCCTCCTCTCCACCAGTGTCTCCCTGGCCAGCAGCAGGAAGGAGCTTCCAGAGAACAAATGGACTAAAATCCTTGAAATGCTCAAAAGTAGAAAATGACCTCAAAAATGGGCCAAACTGCTGCTAACGGCATGTTTGGTGAGGAACTCCCCCTCCAGGCACCTCCACATCTGCACTGTGCCGTCTAGGCCGCCCTGCCCCCGCAGGCACCCGTTCCCCTCTGCGGCCCCCTCCTCCCCAGGAGCAGCCCAGAGCAGGAACAAAGCCAGGTGCACCGTGGGGCCCTTCGGACCTCGTTCCCAGCCACCACTTATATGACCTCCTCGAGCGAGAGGCGGCCCCACCACCCATCCCGCAGATGGATACACCAAGGCCCAGAGACAGCCAGGGAGTGAGTGGGGGCTCTGGACCACAGGCCCGTGATGCCCACAGCACTGGGCAGCCTCAAGCAAGCGTGCCTCCAGGAGGTGGGCCTGGAGGTGCTGCAGGAGGAGGCCGTAGGGCCCAGAGGTCTGTCCTGTGCCCTGCCAGCCTCAGTTTACCTTCCAGGAGAATGCAAGGCCAGGACTGGACAGCTGACGTTGCACAAGCCTCCAGGCCACTCAGCCACGCTTCTCGGGGCTAAAGGTTCTGCTGGGAGCAGCAGGATCAGCCTCCTGGGCCGTCCTGCCCCCAACCTTCACCCCCATCGCCTCTGCTCCTCCCTGTGAACATGAAAGCCAAAGGATCCAAGGCCGCACGTTGATGGAGAGAAAGACGGGCTCAGCCGAGGGGCTGGGGGCGGCGATGACCGAGGGCCCGGGCGACAGGCAGCTGGGCCACGCCCTGGGAGAAGGAGGGAAGAGAGGGTGGAGTGCTGCCCTGCCCGCCCGGACCCCCGTCAGGCACACATGGGACAAGGAGATGTGGCCAGAAGGCGTGCCCACCTGTGGCACGGGGACATCAGCCGTGCCCCCCAGAACACAGCGGAAGACTCAGACTCAGATCGCCTGGACGGTCAGCAGGCCAGCGACCCTCCGGCAGACACAGTGGAAGGGCCAAGATAGGAAGGAAGCACACGCATCATCTGTCTGACCTTTGGGACAGGCCCACACCGGGCAAGACCGCCTTTGGTAGGCCAACAAGGCAACTGAGACCGAGGCAGTGCCAGACTTGCCCGGGGCATCCAGTCAGGGGGGCAGGGGCTGGCAGCCAAGCCTGATCCCGCAAGGGCTTGGGGCGGGGGAGGAGTGCGCCCGCCTGGAGACCCAGCTCCCGGCTTCCCAACTGAGGTCTGGGCACAGAGACAACCTTCGGGAAAGGCCCGTAAATCACCTGGAGCGCTGGATGGCGGGGGCAGGGCCAGGCCCCCCAGCGGCATTTGGATTCTGGCATGTTTATGGGCTTCAGAGACGCTGGCCAGGTGGAGACGGAGTACTCAGCCTATTAATTTGCTAGTTAATCATGCAGGACATTTGGTAATTAGAGCACGTGCGTCCCCAATCGCACTGGCCAGCCCCTGGCTGGGCTATAATTCACTCACCACGGTGCAAACAGGTGCCAGGAGCCCTGGCCTCCAGAGCTGACGGCCAGAAGACTGTCCCCTCCCCCAGCCCCACAGGCCTTGGGCATACAGTGTGGGAGCCCCAGGCCCTGCCGTGGGGACTCTGGGCTCCCCCATAGCATGTGTAGCCCTGAGGCCTCGAGGTGACCCCTGAGCCCACTTTCTGCGGGACCCCAGCCAGGTCACTCAACCTCTGTGGCGCTGGGAGGCTGTGAGGAGGAGGGATATGGGCTTCGTTAAGTCCCTACTGTCAGCGTTCCCGGCAGTTCCAGGAAGCAAGAGGACTCTGAGCTCTGGCACGTGTCCCCTTTGTCACAGCGTCTGCTCCGTGCCTGCCTTGAGCTGTCACAGGTCAGGCCCAGAGCCTTCATGCTCTCGGGAGGGCATCTGGGTCTCTGTGTCAGCCTCAAGGGCCCCATGAGGCCCCGGTGAGGAAGGACGGGGGCTATACCCAGCCCCCCATGATCCCTCAAGAAGCTGGAGTGGGCGGTGCGGCAGAGGTCCAGGGGCGGCAGCTCGGCTGCTGACTTCCTTGCCCAGCGAGGCCCCCTGGCCCATCGACCTGTTTGCCCTGACTCCTGTGCCAGATGGGCCATCCTGCTCTGGCTTAAGAGGACAGGAAAGCTCAGAGGGGCTGGCAAATGTGCCCTGGGCCCGCTGGCCACAAGGGGGTGCCCAGGAGACCGGCAGAACTTGCTCAGCCTCACCCGCCAATCCTCAAACATCGCCATCCCTCAAAAAGGCCATGCAGGCGCGTTCCCCAACGTCTCCACTGTGCCGTTTCTTTCTCTAGCTGGCCCCGCAGCAGACGATGTCCCTGGCCCCGCAGCAGACGATGGGGTCTGAGGGCACACTTTTCCCACTGCTATGATCCCAGCACCTAGAGCGGGGGAGGTCGGCGGCTACCGCACAGGGTTGTGGCGGGGTTCAATGGCGTAACACTTGAGGAAGATCCCAGCTACATTACTGGTGGCTGACATGCCCCCTCCTGCCGTCCCCTTGTCCTCCCCTCTGTGAGAACTCAGAGCCAGAGGGAGACCCGGAGGAGGTGTGCAGGGAGGCGTGTATCTCAGTCTGGGGAGCCCTCCTGATGCACAGGGACCATCCTGCCACACCAGCCGGGCTGGGCTGCATTTTCTCGGCCATTACAGAGAACAGCAGCCGCAGCAGTGACTCAACAAAGCCCCAGAGCCCCCCACGACGTGCCCGGCTCTCCCCAGCACCCTCCCCTTGCTCCTCACCAAGACACCCAGCTGGGCTCGGAGGGCTAGCCACAGTGCCGGTCTGTGCCCATGACCTGTCAGCCCTTGGGACTCAGTCCTCCTTCTGTCGATGGGAGGAGGGCGGCTTACTGGAGCTTATGGCCTCCCAGAACTGGCATTGTGTAACTTTGTGGACCTCAGACCCCAAGGCCTGAGTCCGAGCGGAACCCCAGACGCTCCCCTTAAGGGCGGCAGAGCCCAGAGCATGGAGGACCCAATCGGTGAGTGGGAGCAGGTGCTCATTTGGGGCACCGTGGGGGCGGGGCACCGGGGGGCGGGGCCCGGAGACAGGACCAGAGCAAAGACTCGCCTTCTCCCCCACCGCCCCCACCCCCGAGTCCGCACTGCAGCCTCAGCAGATTTCCCGGGAATAACGAAGCCGCGTTCCCTGCTGTGAGCAGACCCAAGCCACTGGCTCCTTTGAACCTAGAATCAAAACTGGGAGTCGTCAGCCCAGACGCGCGAACACGTGCGTTTTCTCCCTGCGCTTGGGTCATTTTGTGCAAATGGCAGCCGCGGGACGTCCCCATCAGCATCAGGTCACCAGTCACAGTCTTGTCGGGGCAGCGAGGGCAGTGGGAACAGAACCACCAGCCTCTGGGACAGGTGCTGCCTAGGAGGTGGGCAGGGCTGAGACGGGAGGGCACCCGAGGAAGGAATACAGTGGTGTGGGTAGGCACCGGGAGAGACCAGCAAGTGCAAAGGCCCTGAGGCAGAGAAGGGCCTGGCGGAGGCCTCCTGACCAGGTTTGGGCACGCGTAGTCCTACAGCTGGGCACCAGGCTAGGAACGTGTCTCACCCTCCGGAGCCGGGCTCCCAAGCTCCTCGAGGGAGAGTCAGGTGTCTCCTCAAAGTCCACATCAGATGGCTCCCCCTCCCACTCAACGCCTTTCCAGGGCTCCCATGCCCTCACAGAGCCAGCAACACGCTTTAGGGCCCTGCGGCCACATCCCGTTTCTTACGCTCCGCTCTCCACCCCTGTACAGTCCTCTCCCTACCCCTGCATGCTCTGGCCACACTGGCCATGCTGGACACCCACAGACGTGCCGTGCTTCCCAGCCCCGGGTCCTCCGCCCAGCCCATAAGTGCCTCCCCCTCATCAGTCCCTCTTGTGCTTGAAATGATCACCCAAGGACCCTTCCTCTGGGAAGTCCCCCCGGCTTTCCTGATCAGAGCAGGCTTGGAGCTCCACGTGCCCTTCTTCCTGGGACTGGCCATGGTTACGATCTCGCATTCGTTCCGTTTCCACACCTTCTCCTTCAGCTGTCTGTGATTTTCTGGACCCACACACAGTGCTCAGCATGCGGTGGGCGTGGCACTGCTTGAGAAATAACAGAACATGCATTCGGAAGAGATGAGAACACGGTCTGGGGACACAAGGGACAGGCTGGACATGAACACACAGGAGCTCTTGGAAGGCCAAGGGCTGACGGCTCAAAATCTGTGTCTCATGCTTTCTTTTATTTCCAACAGTTTGAATGGGAAGATCTTTGATCCAAAACCTGCAGGGAGAGGTTGGAGGAGCAAGAAGCCTGCGTAGCCTGGGGCGGAGCAGGAGGGCGTCTCCCGCCGAAGGCAGGGGTGCGTGGGAACTCCGCTCCAGGGGGAACGCAGTCTCTGGGGGCTGGGGTCCACCCGCCAACACCGCTGTGCCAGGGCCAGGCTGGGACCCCCCCGTGAGCGGACACAGGTGGAGGGAGCCAGGGGTCTCCCTGTGCGTGGACAGGTGAGCAGGAGGGGCCCGAGCATACACGGGGCCACGATGGTGCCCGGCAGCAGCGTCAGGTGAGGGCGTCCAAAGTGAGCGCGGGGCCTCCCACGTGCCAGATGTGAGCAAATGCGCAAACGCAAACTGACGGGGCAAAAGCCGGCGGAGGGCGCCCAGCGGCCAGAGCTGGGACTGAAATCAGCCGTGGTTACAGCTTATAACCCAAGGAATCGATTAAATATCCCTGAGTCCATATTGACAAAATTACGTGATTGGCCAAATATATATAAGGTCAGAATAGACACAGCTCCCAGGCCAGAAAATCCCACATACGCAGGGAGACACCCACTCAAGGAGGGGAGCGTGACCCCCAATCCCTAGGCGTGGGCTGCACTCGGTGACGCCCTTCCCAAGTGGGCAGTCTGGAAAGGGGTGGAGAGGGGGCTTTCCCTGGAGGAACCAGACAAGCACCGCCTCCAACCCGTGACCAGGGTCCCCACGGGCAGACATGAGTCATGGCAGCGCATAAGCTGTGATGGGACGGCACGTCGCCCGTGAGCTCTTCCTCCCAGAGGCGCACAGCCCCTGTCCGATCGCAAGGAGCACATCAGAGAATTCCACGGAAACCTGACCGCCTCAAAACCGTCCAAGTCAGCAAAAACGCAGGAAGTCTGAGAGACGGCCTCAAGCTAGAGAAGCCTGATCAGGGAGCAGAAGAAAGATATTAGGTAAAACAAAAAACCAGGGAAAAAAGCACAGCGTTCAGTGCATAGTCACGTATCAATACTGGTTCCGTTAATGGTGACAAATGTCTCACAATAATGCAAGTTAAGAACAGCAGAAACCAGGTATGGGGCAGGTGGGAACTCCATTCTGCCTCTGAACTTTTCCTACAATGGGAACTTCATTTCCAAAAAACCACAGCGAATGATGCCGCTAAAACAAAGCAGGAAAGGGCTTTGGTGTCCTTACAACACCTGCCCACGGAGGACCCCCAAGCCAGCAGCCATCACGGGACCCATGTGCCCCCCGGAGCTGGAGGAGCAGGAAAGATCCACCCCCAGAGCCTCCAGAGGGAGCACAGCTCTGCCGACACCGTGATTTCAGAGGCTAGAAGCTTCCAGAACATGAGATGTTAAGTCCCTGCGGCTGTAAGCTGCCAGTGCAGGGCCCATTGTCGTGGGAGGCCTGGGAGGCCCATGTGAGCTTCCACCAGTTAGTCCCCATTCAAGGCTCAGGGAAACCAGGGGACAGGCTGCCGCTGAGATCCTCCCTCGCAGCTAAGGCACCTGCCGCTCAGAGAGATGAAGACATGTGCCCATGGGCGCTCAGCTCGCTTCCTCTTCAGGCTGGCGCAGGATGGCGGTGACTCTGGTCTGCACTCGAGTGTCAGGGAGGTCACATTACCGACGCAGGGCTAAGAGCTAGCATGCTGGAGGCAAGCCCAGCTCAGCCACGGTGGTAGCCTGCTGGGGCTGCCCTAGACTGGGCGGCTGAGATGGCGGGGATCAGTCCTCGCAGTGCTGGAGGCTGGCTGCCCGGGATCGCGTGGCTCCAAGTCCTGCTGGTTTGCGGACTTGTTGCTGTAGTTGCATGGGTCTGCGGGGTGGCGGTGGGTCTCCTGCGTCTTCCTCTTCCTATGGGGGCACAAATCCGCTCTAGGGGTCCCATCCCATGGCCCTATCTGAGCTCAGTCACCCCCGGATGTCATCTCACGGGGAGTCGGAGTTTCCTAATGGTAGGGGGAGAAGGACAGGGGGAGCATTGGACACACGGCCGCTTCCTGGGTGCTGTGTGGCTTTGGGGCAGTCTCTCAGCGTCTCTGGGCCATTTCAGCACTTGGACAGCAGGGTTGGCTGCATGGTCACTTCACAGAGCTCCTGGAGACTGGCGGTCCATGCCCACGAATGCGCCTGGCAGAGCGGCCGTGACTGTCGGGTCCCTGGGTCTCAGGCCGCCTGTCTGCCCTGCTTGCAGCGCCGGGGGGTCTGCCAGGCTGTCGTTCTGTTTTCCTGCCAGAGAAACTGCAGTCCGAGGAGGTGGAGACTCCTGCTCAGGCCCCTGAGCTGGTCCCACTCACTGCCGTTGCCCAGGCCATGAGGCCGATCCTCAAGGACACCCACCTCCAGGCTCCTCACCTGATGGGAAGAAGCAGGTAAATCCTTAGCGTAATTTAGCCTCTTTGATGGTGAGTCCAGGGGGCGTTCTGGAAACAACGCCCCGCGTCCAGCCTTGCGCACAGAAGAATCCCTTAAAATATAAAAATAACATTTCTACGGTTATTAAAGTAATAAGCATTGACTGCAAACAGCATAAAATAAAACAGGAAGACAACTCCTAAAGGAATGGCAAAATGAGAGGAAACTGCTGGGGCCCCCACCCCCCCGGGCCGTTAAAATGTCAGGAAATAGGTTTTAAGCTCCGCATTCTGTGTTGTTCTCATTCCGAGCGGGAGAGCTGGAGAGAGACTGAGAGGATTTTGCAAAGTGGCTGCATTTGGGATGCACTGCCCGTGGCCTGCCAGCTCTGAGCTAGTGCCCACCCTGGGCGTCCCTCCATGTCCAGCGGCTCACACCGACCCCGCCGGGCTGCTGCCATCCGGTGCGGGGACGCACCGTCTCCACTCCCCGCCTTCCGTCGGTGCACATTCCGCACGTTCTCTGTGTGTTCGGTACAGTAGCCCATAATCCACCGACCTGGCGCCCTCCCCGCACTCCCCTCCGTGGGCCAGAGACCAGTGATTTTGTTGTGACGCATCCCCAGAGGCCGCGAGCATAGTCTGGCGTGATGGGCCCCACGGCCTCCCAGGAGCCTCTTGCTGAAGGACCCCCCGCCTTCGGAGTGCGGGGCCCCGTTCCCTGCCTCCCGTCAGCCTCGCAGCTCGCATGCGGGGAGAGGTGACCGACGCAGAGTCCTGTCCCCCTGGCTGACAGAATGTTGAATTGGAGGCAGGTCCGTGCGTCTGTGTTTAGGTCCTTCTTGGTGAACCAACTTGCTCCTGTCTCGGTCCATTTCTTTTTTGGAGTTTATTTATCTGAGAGACATTTGAGGTTCTCTTATTTTGTGAAAGGGCCTGTGTACGAAGTAAAGCAAAATCTGAGTCAGAACTATCCTAGGGTTAACTGTCAGAGGGGAAGCAGAAAAACATGCACACACATGTGCACACACCCATATGTGTTTGCGTGCACACACATGCACAGACACAGGTGCACACACGTGTGTGTGCACGCACGTGTACACAAAGGGGCACATGTGATCACACGCACACATGTGCACAGACACGGGAACACACATGCTTGCGTGCACACACTTGCCCAACACAGGTGCACACGTGTGTATGTGCACATGAATGTGCACAGAGGGGCACGTGTGATCGCACACGCACATGTGTGCACACAGAGACACACGATGCTTGCATGCACACACGTGCACAGACAGAGGTGCACACACATGTGTATGTGCACACAGATGCACAAAGGGACACGTGTGATTGCACAGTGGGTACCGGAGCAGCTGGAGGGGTGCACGGAGCCTCGAAGGAACAAACAGATTATCAATATGTGATTATGAGCACTGTCTTCCCTTGCAGGCTGTAGGCTCCAGGCTTCAAGAAGGCAGCCCGCACACTCATCTGCCCATGTGTGAGGGAGGAAACCGAGGCAGAGAGTGCAAGCTCCCTCACAGCACAGCTGCTGAGAACAGAGAGCACGGGCCACAGGCCTGCGCCCGCTGCAGAGGCCCAGCAGTGGGGTCTGCATGGGAATCAGGGTCCACAAGGGAATCCGGTCGGGGAGCTCTCAGCGTACAGAGAAGGACCGCGGCAGAGGCGCTGCGGGACCCTCCAGGTCGCGTCTGTAAAGCCCGCGTCGCCATCACCCTGGCATCCCTGTCTCCTGGGGAGACTTGACTGGGTTAACGCCCGAGAAGAGATTCTGTGCAGGGACATGTGGGACAAATGTCAGCTGCTGTTACTTTCTCTTTCTGCCACTGCGAGCTACTTAGCAGTGAAGGGCTCCTTGGAACGTCCGCTGTTGACAAGAGGAGAGAGGTGGGGTGAAGACGTAAGCCACCGAGATGGAAGGATTCAGCGCCTGTGAAGCCGCCTGTGAAGCCGCCTGTGGAGCCGCCTGTGAAGCCGCTCTCCTGGAGAACTTCCCCATGAAATAGTCATGCGCCCCTCTGCCCGGCTCCCTGGAGCATTCTGACTTCCAGGGGCTGCAGGTGTGACGGAAGACGTCCTGTGGTGGCCCTTGGCTGCCGCCACTAGAATCAGACACTACAAATCAGACAAAAGGAGCTCCCTCCTGCCCCGTGTGAGGGCCCCCAAGCGAGGACAGCGTCACGCCCCCGGCGCATCTGCAGAGATGCAGCAGGGCCCAAACGCCAGGCGACTCGCAGCAGCAGATACCTACTGTCTGGCAGCTCCCCCGTGGAACACTGGTCACTGTGCCGGTCACCGTGGCCCCACATTGACCCCGACATGGGCACTCACCCCATTCTCACAAATCGTTGTGCCAGGGCGTGAGTCCAAGTCTGTCCTCCTTGTGAGACATGCCTGTTCCTTCTCTGTCTGGTCCAGGTGCAGCTGCCAGCCATGTGCCACCTCCCACTGTCACATGGGACGCAGGACACGCAGCTAACAGCCCCACACCCGCTACCACAGGGAAGTCACGCGGCCCAAGCAGAGGCCAGAGGGCTTCCCTGAGACCTCACACATGACCTGGAAGGAAGGGGCTTATCTCCTCGCAGTGTGGGCATGGCGCTACAGACTCACCACACCAGTCAGACAGCACCACGGCTCCTTGGGGCAGCTTCGTCCTGCACGTCTGTGAGGGGAGGACCTCAAGGCTCACTCTGTACTAAAAATGTGGGGCATTCAGCAGGGTAAAATAAATGGAAGGAAAGAGAAGGAGCTGAAGGAAGGGAAACTAGCCCCATTCTCTTTGGCTGCACAAAGAGTGAAGGGATATTTGCATGGTTGGGGCAGCGACGGACAGCAGATGGGCAGGGCGTCTGAACATGAGCTCTGGCCAGGCCTACCCTGAACATCTGGTTCCGCTTTCTCTCTGCAGGTGCATGCATATGTAGGGTGGGGGCCCGGACAGGAGGTAGGGCCAAGGGTGAGTGAGGCCCCACTGTGGGCAGCACACAAAAGGGATAAAGCCATCACTCCCCAGCCCACTCAAGGCCTCAATAACCAGCTCCTTTTGGGCAATGTCCTTGGCAATGGATAGACTAGAGTTTAAATCCTGGCTCTACCACTAGATAGCTGTATGAGGTCAAGAAACTTTCTTAAATCTCTCTGAGCTTGAGTTTTTCTCATTTGAAAAAAATTAAGACAGTATCTCCTCCCTCATGGTGTTGTGGTATAAAGGAAATGAGATCATGTAAGTGCTCAACAAACATTTGTTGTCATGGTTATTGTTTTGTTGTTGTGATGGCAACACCAGTGGTGATGATAACAACGATCATGGTGCTGGTGATGATGGTGGTGGTGATGGTGGTGGTGGTAGTGATGATGGTGATGAGGATGATGGTGGTGATGAACTGGTGTCTAGACTCGTGGAGGAGCAGAGGGCCACTGTTGGAGCCACCAGACCTCAAACCCTCACTTCTTGGACACATGCCCTGAGACAATGGAGCCTGCTACCACCACCCTGGCACCCTGAGACAAGCAAAGAAGAGAGACCCAGCTAAAGTCTGCAGACAAACAAACTGATGTGTGGTTGGGAAAGCAGTGATGAAGCAGGAGAAGGACTTGGAGAAGTCCCTGGATCTTGGAGAAGGACTCTGGG
Source organism: Mustela nigripes (assembly GCF_022355385.1). Lineage (NCBI taxonomy): Eukaryota > Metazoa > Chordata > Mammalia > Carnivora > Mustelidae > Mustela > Mustela nigripes. The sequence goes on along the minus strand of NC_081559.1, from coordinate 195,451,409 downwards.
TTACCTCAGGACTTGTCCTCCCCAGCCAGGTCTTTGCAGTCTCTGTGTAAGAAAAGTACCCCCTTTTCTTTCTGGATGGGAGCAAAGTCCCTGGGACACCCTCCTTCCCAGGAGTGTGCCCGGGGAAGTGTCCTGCCCCTACCAGAGAATGGGGCTGGACTGCGTTTGTCTTACTAAGTCTCCTCTCTATGCTCTGTGCCTCAGTTTCACCATCTCTCCAGAACGGGGCTCTGCTTTCTCAAGTCATTATTTGTTCTCTCTTCACTTTCTTCTTGCTCTTCTGTTATTGGCCTCCATCCCCAAGTATCCAAATCACAGCTCTTTCTTCTCCCCCTCCCTCTCCTGTTGGCGTAGTGTCAGAGATGGCCAAGATGGCAGCCAGGATTCTCACCCACATCAGACAGCAATAAGATCCCCACATGGTGTCTTCAGGGACTACATAAGAAACCTGGATTGTCACCCAGCTAAAGTACCCCATCAGATGACAACAGAGACCAAGAGGGTAGCCTGAATGTTTATCCCTCACTGACAACAAGGTTGTAGTACCCCCATCCCATACCATAGCAATAGCAGAAGTCAACTAAAACAGGTTTAAGTAAGACCCAGAGTCTATAACATGACACCCAATATGGCCCAGTTTCAACTAAAAAGCACTCATCAAACCAAGAACCAGGAATATCTCAAACTGATGTTAAAAGACAATCAATAGATGCCAACACCAAGATGACAGAGATGTTAGAATTACCTGACAGAGTTTAAACCAGCCATCAATAAATACTCTGATGACTAGTGACAAACAACTTGTAACAATTTTTTTAAAAAGTGTCAATGAAGAAAGAGAAGATATATAGAAACTAAGCTGACATTTTAGAATTGAATAATACCATAGCTGAAAGTCTTAAAAACTCATTAGATGATCTCACCAGCCGAGTAGAGGAGACAGGGGAAAGCATCCTTGCACTTAAAGATAGAGCAATAGAAATCACGGAATCTGAACAACATAGAGAAAACATACTGAAAAAATTAACAGAGCCCCAGGCACTTGTAAGATGATAACAGGAGATTTCTGTTGAGTCCCAGAAGGTGAGAGGGAGGGAGCAGCTGGATAATGTACTTAAAGAAATAATAACTGAAAACTCCAAAATTAGACAACACATAAACATACAAATTCAAGGTCTGGAGACCCAAATAGGAGAAACCCAAGGAAATTCACAAAAAGACACATCATAGTCAAACTTCTGAAAACTAAGCAAATTTTTTAAGTTAAAAAGATAAATTAAACCTTGAAAGCAGCCAGAAAATAACAACACATCTCCCGTGGAAGGGACACAATTAGAATGACAGTGAATTTCTCATCAGAAATTATGGAGGCTAGAAAGAAGTGACAAAACATTTACCAAGTACTGAAATGGAAGAACTGTCAACTTAGAATTATATATCCAGCAAAAGCATCCTTCAGGAATGAAAGAGAAATCAGGACAGTCTCTGGTGAAGGAAAGTAAGAGAACTTGTCTTATGAGCGGACCTAACCTTAAGAATCACTAATGGCGGTTCTCCAGACAGAAAGGAAACAATAAGAGAGGAAATGGTGGAACATCAGGAAGGAACAACAGAAAGAGTAAAATGGACTGGATGCAATACATTTCCTCTCCTTCTGGATTTCCTAAATTATGCCTGAAGCAAATTGAAGTTGAAGCAAAGTTTGTAACACTGTCTGAGGGTCTAGCTTCATGTACAGAAAATACTTTTAACTATTATGTTATAAATAAGAACAAAAGGGAAGTGGGCTTTCTACACTTGAACTGGTGAATGGTGACAAAGCAGACTCTGATCCGTTGTGTACATAAAACATAATATCTAGAGCAGCCACCAAAATAGCTATACAAAAAGACATACTCCAAAAGATAGATGGAAGATCAAAATGGAAGTCTTAAAAAAAATAATAATAAAAAAACCACTGTTCAAGTAACCCACAGGAAGTCATAGAAAAGGAAAGAGAGGAGCAAAAAAAAAAAAAAAAAAAAAAAAAAAATCAGGGAAAAAACAAACAGAAAACAAAAGATAAAATGACAGCCCACTTTAAGACCTAACATATCAATAATTATATTATATATAAATGGCCTAAAGCCACCAATGAAGATACAAAGGTTGACAGAGTAGATTAAACATAACAGGACTATATTAGCTCTATAAGAGTCTTAAGCAAATATGACATTATAAGCAGACTGAAAGTAAAATGATGAAAAAAAAGATTCAACATGCAAACATTAATCAAAAGAAAGTGCTTATACTAGTGTAAATCCACCAAGAATACATAGCAACCTGAAACATATAAGAACCAAAACAGCTGAAAAATATATGAAAAAAATGAGGACTGAAAAGATAAGTAGACAAAATAGAATCCACAGTTACAGCTGGAGACCTCAACACTACCGTCCCAACAATACAACTAGACAGAAAAATAAGCAATGATATAGAAGAATCTAACAAGACTCTCAACCAACAGGATGCAATTAACATCGATAGAACACTCCATCTAATCGCATTACACACTCGCATTCTTTTCGAGTACCAACAGACCATATACAAGATAGACATAGTCTGGACCACAAAACAAACCTCAACAAATAAAAATAATTGAAATCAGAGTGTGTTCCCCAGCACAGTGGAATCCACCTAGAAATCAATAGCTGAAAGACAGTGGGGAAATCTCCAAACACCTGGAAACTGCTTAATCCATGCATCAAAGAGGAAGTCTCAAAGAAAAATTTTTAAAAAGACATTAAACCAAATAAAAATGAAAGCACAACATACAAAAATCTGTGGGACACAGCTAAAGCATGCTGAAAGGGAATTTTAGGCACTAAATGCTTATATTAGGATAGAGGAAAAGTGTCACATCAGTAGTCAAGCTCCCACCTCAAGAACCCAGAAAAGAAGAGTAAATAAAAAGAAAGCAAACAGAAGGAACGACATCATAAAAATAAGAGCTGAAGTCAATGAAACTGAAAGTAGAAAACAACAGAGAAAAATCAATGAAACAAAAAGCCAGTTCTCTGAAATGATCAATGAAATTGACAGGCCTCCAAAGTGCTCAATGACCACTCACTCCTTCTCTCTCCCCTCCCACACTTTCAGAGGAAAGCTGGTCCCTAGACAGTACTTCACAGTTTTCAGAGCACCTCTTAGTTCACTGTCTCATTGGGCCATCAGGAAAACTACTATGGACAAGATATCAAGGCTATTTTAGTGCTGAAGAAATTGAGAGGCAGAGAGAAGGGTGGGCTTTGCTCAAAATTGTCCATTAGTAAGGAACAGCGTGTGCTCAGAATAAGGCTGGTTGATCCTTTCCCTACACTCACATTTGGTAGATAGGGATGTGTCTGGAGTATGTGTTCTTTCCATAGAAGAGCCCCTTCCTCTGCTCAGACTATAGCACAGAAAGGACTTGAAACCAGGAAGAACCCTTGGGATTGACAAAGGTGGGCTTGAAGATGACTATCAACTACTTCACTCCCCTTTGTCCATTCATGGCACACTGGCTGAGCTCCAAAGAGATGGGAGAGTTTCAGGAGACCCTGAGAAGGTGTGACAATTGTGTAGGGATTGCCCCTACTTGAGTTGAATCCCAGCACTGACCTGTGTGCCCTTATACAAGTTAATTTGACCTCTCTGAATTCTACAGTCCTCATCTGCACATGGGAATAATGATAGGATCTACCTCACAAGTCTGTGATGGGGACAAAGTGGTATAATCTAGACACACTTGCACTACAATACCGATTAAGTGACTGTTGTTACTGCTGCTGCTGTTTTAATGTTATTTTTGATGATGATGATGTTGTTTTGGTTAATATTGTTATTATGATGTTGATGATGGTGATGGTGATGATGTCGATGGCGATGGTGATGGTGATGGCAGTGATAATGATGATCATGGTGATGGTGATGTTGCTGGTGGTGGTGGTGATGATGATGATGACGATGGTGGCGGTGGTGATGATGGGAGTGGTGGCGGTGGTGATGATGGGAATGATGGTGATATTAGTGCTGGTGGTGCTGATGGCGATAATGGTATGATGGTGGTGATGATGATGAGGAGGAGGAGGGTGGTGGTGATGATGGTGGTGGTGATGATGATGGTGGGGGTGGGGGTGGCAATGGGGGTGGTGATGGTGATGGTGATAGTGATGATGATGGTGATGATGTTGATGCTGATGATATTCCTATTTATGACTCTGTTGCTGGTACTGTTCTTGTACTGTCACATGTTTGTCCTCACTTTGCCTAGAATTTGATGCTACCTCATTCCTAAGCTATCATCTCATGATCTTCAAGCCCATTCTATGGCCACTGCCTCTGGGAAGCCTTCTCAGACCTCCTTCTACCCTAGGCCAGGGCCGGTCCCCTTGCCTCCAGAATCCCCTTCCCTCCAGAATCTTTCTGTAGGCCTGTTTGAAGCACCAAAAATATCAGCACATCAAGTGTGCCAGGTTGTGTCTCCTGCAGTAACAGGCGTGAGCCCTGTGAGCACTAGGTGCTGAGGCTCCACACGCTGTGTTCCTCGCGGTGTGGATCCTGACGGAATCCTTGGTGACAGAATCTATAAATGTGAGACTGAAGGAGGGAGAACCTGAGTGGAGGTGTGAAAGGGCTTGCCCAAAGTAATACAGAAATGAGGGCAGGAATTCGCTGTTCCAAGTAACATGCTGTACTGTGTTGGGATTCGTTCCAATCAGTTTTCTGATGACTTCACTTACTCATTGTGTGGCCTGTTTCTTCACCTGTAATATAGACAACGTTGTAGTTGCCTCATAGAATTAGGATGAGGACAGACTCTGGCAGGGCCTGTGACCTTACCCAGGACCGGGGAGTTGCTCACCAACAGGATGGACAGGTTGTATGAAACGGGGTTGTCTGGGTTCAGCACGCACCCTTGCCTTTGCTTGCTGCATGACCCTGAAGAACCTATTCAGCCTCCCTGGACTGTAAAGTCCCCATTGTCAAATGAGGACAGTAGGGTCCCTGCCTCAGAGATTGCTGGGGAGTTAATTGAGTTAATATACGTAATGCCTTCGAGTGCCTGAGTCACGGTAGCTTCTACGAACATGCTCACTACTACCATTATTCAGAAACATCTGGCCCTCACCCTTTCACACACTGAGTGCACTGGGGAAACTGACACAGAAAGCCACTGCGTGTAAGGAAAGTCCTTTCAACTCTGCCTAGGTTTACTCTGACGGAACATTCTGACCCAACACCAGGACAGCTCCATCTCCAGTCACTCGTCTTCTCTCCGGTTCCTTCTCGCTTGTGCATTTCCTTTGATTAACAGTTTTAATAAAGAGGCATAATGTGTGCTTCATAGCAAACGCCCGAAGAAGGGGGAAGCAGAATGTGCAAACGCAACGTCTTAGAGGAACTTGCTAAGGCAATGGCATCTGCCGCTCCCCCTTTTCCTTCCACCTAAGCACCGAGATGGTCCCTGAGGTGGGTTTAGATCCTATAGTCAAGGCCAAGATGCAGAAGCTGGAGGGCCCACGTGCTTCCCCAAATCTGGGGGAAAGTCAATGCTCAGGATCCTGCTTAAAGTGCAGTCCCCCTCCCACTTCCCAGCTTCACCCAGTGACCGCTAGTTGGGGAACAGGAGGGCCAGGGTTAGCTGGAAAATAACCCAGCTGCAGACACACCCATTCACTCTGTTCACGCTTAGGAAACCTCACAGGACCACCTTGTCCTGGGGAGAAGGAGCTGCCTGGGGTTTGGGATGCTGAGAGCTTCACAAACTTCAGGAGCAGACAACCCAGTGGCCAGAAGGTGGGTGGGCGCTCTGGTTTCCAGCCTCAGACTGATGCTGATCCTGTCCCCCTGCTCACCAGAAAGTCATAATGAGCCCTGATCCTGGTCACAGCCGAGTCCTTACTCTGGGTGCATGCTGAGCCCTGATTCTGGTTAGCTACCAATCCTTGACCCTGGTTATAGGCTGAGCCTTGACCCTGAACAAACACTAAACCCTGACGCTGGTCACATGCTGCGCCTTGATCCTGGTCATGCTCTGAGCCCTGATCTTGGTCACGGGCTGATCCCGGATCCTGGTCACATCCTGGGACTTCGTCACACACTGGGCCCTGACCTTTGCCACAGGCTATTAAAGCTCCGACCGTGTTCATAGACTGAACCCTGACCCCAGCCATCTGAAGGATCTGGGTGCAAGGCACAGTGGCCGGACACAGATGGTCAGATGCAGCCCTGTCTTGTTGGTGTGGGATGCTGCATCCCTGTGACTGGGCCCCAGGGTCCCTTCCGACAGAACACAGTGTCACCAGCTGCGGCTTATGATTCCTCTGGCTATTGTGTCACGTTGGGCTCACGTCGCCCATTATGGCTTATGGTTTATGTGTTTACGGCTCGTCTCATTGCTCTCCCGGGACCCTGGGAGAGGGGCTGCCCTCGCGGCCCCGGCCTCCACAGCCAAGCAGGTGTGAAAAGTTCAGGAAAAGCTCTCAAAGGAAAATGCTTTTCTGATGTTGGGCCTGAAATAGCACTCCCTTTCCCCAAGTTAATAAGCAGTTGTCTGGATAGGCGGTTCTATTTTAGAAATAAGCGTCTGCTAGTGCTGTTCACCTTCCAGCAAGACTCAAGGTCAGCCCTTTGCCTCTGCTCGTCAAAAGAGTTGTCATCTGGCCGGGGCCCCAGGGGTCCCAGACAGGTCAGCAGCCGCGGGCGCCTGACCGGGGAGCGAGAGGGAAACAAGAAGCCACCGGCGAGACCTGTGGTCAAGTGCACCCCCTTCTCAGGGTCCACGACCGTGGCTCACAGGGATACGGACAGCAGTAATGATGACTGCGCAAACATCGGCCTGGGGCTGAGGTGCTCACAGAGCTCTGTCCCAGATGGGCTCCTCGCGCTCTGCTAAGAGGGGGGCCACGGGCCAGAGGGAAACGGCCCGCACACCAACTGGGCATGGTCGGCGAGGCCTGCGCAGGGAGTGCTGCTGTGCCGGCCACGGAGGCGGGGGCAGCTCTGCCGGTGCCTGTAGTCGGTCCTGTGAGCTGTGTTTGGGAGCACACAGCTGGCAGCATGCCAGGGTCAGAGCCCGGCTCTAACCCAGGCCCTGCCATCATCCTTCCAGACGCTCTGGCTACTGAGACCAGGACCAGCTCCACCACTGGCCAGGCCCATAGCAAGATAAAAATACAGAGCCTTACTTACAAGTTAAGAATTTCGTCACGGCAACAGCGGCGCATTCAACCCAGTACAGGGCCCTTCCATCCGGGGAGCCCTGTGTGGCTGCCCACGTCCTGGCCCTGGACCCTGAATCTGGCCCTACTGGTCACACAAGGTCTCCACGGCCTCAGTGTCCTCCGCACGGGAGCTTCTCACATCTGCTCTGTTGTGGCTCAGGCTTGCTCCAAGGGGAAGCTGAGGGGGAGACAGGGAACGGAGGGGCAGCTTGCCCCCCGACCCCACAGCACAGACAATGGTCATGAAGGCTATGACCCCTTGCTCCAGCCGTGGGGATGCGCCGTGTGTGCTCAGTCTAGCAGCAAGGACCTGCCTGCACAGGCCGCTGGTCGAGAGGCGTGGATGTGTGTGTGAAGGAAGCTCAGGTCCGTCAGACTGAGGACACTGTTGATTCCAGAATGCCATGACTTTGTGTGACATGAAGAGAAAACATCCCCAGTCAAGCTCTGGCACAGTGCCTGGTGACCGTCCTGCCGGGCCCTGGAACTGGTCACACCAGCCTCTCCCTGGGCTTTGGCATCCATCCCACCATAAACAGAGCCGTTTCCTCTCTCCAGGCACACAAGGTACCTGGTTGCTGCTTGGGAAGAAAGTATGGAACTGCGGTCATTTCTTCAAAGATGAGCATTCACTTAACTGACATGAAGGGGAACCTGGTGCGACATCACTTCCTGTGTGACCGTTCCTGGTCCACGTACAGTCGTAGTACAAACGTTTTGAAGTACTGTATTTTTTTAAAGATTTTATTTATTTATTTGACACAGAGATAGAGAGAGGGGAGGAGAAAGAGCACCAGCGGGGAAACGGCAGGCGGAGGGAGAGGGAGAAGGAGGCTCCCCGCTGAGCAGGGAGCCCGCTGGGGGACTCGATCCCAGAAGCCTGAGACCATGACCTGAGCCAAAGACAGACACTTAATCAACTGAGCCACTCAGGTGCCACATCTTTTTTATTATTATTATTATTTTCTTAATGATTTTATTATTTTTTCAGTGTTCCAAGATTCATTCTTTTTTTTTTTTTAAGATTTTCTTTATTTATTTGACAGAGAGAGATCACAAGTAGGCAGAGAGGCAGGCAGAGAGAGAGGGGGAAACAGGCTCCCCACC
>NC_081559.1:195436183-195442958 GCF_022355385.1 Mustela nigripes | reverse complement strand
AAGATTTTCTTTATTTATTTGACAGAGAGAGATCACAAGTAGGCAGAGAGGCAGGCAGAGAGAGAGGGGGAAACAGGCTCCCCGCCGAGCAGAGAGCCTGATGCGGGGCTCGATCCCAGGACCCTGAGATCATGACCTGAGCCTAAGGCAGAGGCTTTAACCCACTGAGTCACCCAGGCGCCCCCCAAGATTCATGGTTTATGCACCAGCCCAGTGCTCCATGCCATCTGTGCCCTCCTTAATACCCACCACCTCCCTGCCCTCCAAAACCCTCAGTTTTTTTTTCTCAGAGTCCACGGTCTCTCATGGTTCATCTCCCCTTCGATTTCCCCCGAGTCCCTTCTCTCCATCTCCCCATGTCCTCCGTGTTATTCCTTATGCTCCACAAGTAAGGGAAACCATATGATGCTTGACTCTCTCTGCTTGTTTCACTCAGCATCATCTCCTCCAGTCCTGTCCATGTTGATACAAAAGTTGGGTGTTCATCTTTCTGATTCACCCCATCCTTTTTAAGTACTTTAAATGACACTTAGACTCAGGACATATAATAAATCAGTGACACACATGACTTAGCTGAAGGGAAAACAGCATGGACCGCTCGCTGTGTACCAGTTAGCTGTTGCTGCACAAGAAACCATCCCCCCAAAATGAAGAATTGCTTAAAACAATACAATTAAAGCAATAGAATTCCTTAAAGTGATAGAATTGAACGATGAGTCCATGAGAGTCCGGGTCAGCACATGGCTCCCCCGGTCCCGGCAGGGCTCACTCGTGTGTTCGAGGTCAGTGACGAGTGAGCTCAGCTGGCCCTGGCTGGGTGCTCTCACTGGCCTGGGAGTGGGCTGGCTGTGGGTGCTGCTGTTGCCCCCAACACACACACACACACACACACACACACACACACACACACACACACGGTCTCATGGTCCAGCAGGCTAGCCCAGACGGTCCACCTGGCAGTCATGGGGAGAGAGCCGACGCTCATGGAGTTTCTCACAGCCAAGGTCCAGAGCACACACGGGCCCGTCCGTGTGAGCCAGAGAGACTATGTGCATCTCGTCCAAACTCCACGCTCAGTGGGGTATATCGGCCGCCTGACGTCAGCCCCGAGGGACTCGTTATGTCAAGGAAACTGGCAAATGCGATGAATCAGGGGGTCGGGGTGTTTTTCTGGCAGAGGAGCTGGTCCCAGTTTACCAGCGCACACCTGGCCATGTTCTGTTGGCCAAGCCAAGCCACAAAGCCAAGCCCAATTCAAGGGACCGGGAGCAAATACAACAAGTGTCTTCCCTCAGTCTGCCTGGGATCTTCCCCGCCTCAGCCCTGACGTCCATGTCCTCGAACCCCCAGACCCTGACAGACCTCAAAGGCTCATCACCCTACGAACACACCCCCGGCTCTTGGAGGGAGCAGTGGCACAACGCAGGGGACAGAGCAAGGAGGGGCACGTGCGCATCAATCGCATGAGCCACAACCAGGTTCAAGGGCACGAGTGCGCCGACCGGGGCAGCCGACTCCTGCATACCACCCCGAAGAGAGCAGCCATGGGGCCCCAGCACCTGAAATCGGGGGATTTGAGATGCGGAAACACATGTCGGAACCGGTGAGACGTGGTCATTAAAGTCCTCGGCTACAAGTGCCGGGTGGGGGTGCGTGGGGGCCCGCCGAAGATCAATGCGGGGGGCGGGGCAGGCCAGCCTCCAGCGGACACCTCCAGCCGCGCTCTGAAGAGCCGCACACTCGCTCTGACTCCCGGAACAAACAGCCACGGCCGAGTACACAGCCGAAGCAGCCCTTTCAAGTCCAGCGGGCTGGGGCTGCGCTCAGCGTGGAGGGTCAGGGGACCAATATTCGGGGTCTCTTGGACTCGGGCACCCCTGGGGGTAGCAGGGCCAGAGGTGATGAAGCCTTTGGGCTTAAAAGCCTGCCGTGGGCATAAAACAGCAGATAAAAGAGGGAGGAGGGCTGCAGCGGGGGGAGGGAGGGGGGGCCGAGCTCGAGCGGCCACGGAACAAACAAAGCCGGGCATCAGGCGGCCGCCCGCCGGGCAGGGCTCCGGCTCCGTGCGATGGTCCAGAAGTGGCACATCAAGGTCCAGGCTGCAGATCCCAACCAGGGCAATTCTGCCCCCAGGGGCACTAGGCAATGGGGGGGTGCATTTCCGGCTGTCAGAGTTGGAGGAGGAGAATGCCGTCGGCATCCAGTGGGTGGGGGCCAGGAGTGCCGCTAGAGGTCCTACAGCGCAGGGGAACAGGACGGCCCCCAGCGCAGAGGACTGCCGGCCCCAGCCATCAGCTGTGTGGGGGACGAGAACCCTGAGCCGGGAGAGCATTCCAGGCGTGGGAAGAGGGAGTGTGCAGGCCTGGCGAGGAGAAGGCTCTTGCTCCTCCGGTGACCTCACCTGAGCGCTGGCCCCAGCCCACCTCCACCCCTAACTCCCGGAGGTGCACAGCAGCCCCCTTCCTCCAGGGCCGTCCAGATCCCAGGCTCCCTGGCCCAAGAGGACGGTTGCAGAGCCCGCAAGAGCTGGCCAAGCGCGTGCCGCCTCTGCGGGAAGCTGTTTGCTATTCTATCCCTAGCCCCCAGCACAGCTGGCTCCGGGCCCTGGAACGCAGAGAGGGGCTAACCTAATTGCACTAATGGTTTGTAATCAGACGTAATGGGGAGTTTGTACACATGAGCGAGCTGAGCTGCAGGTGTGGAAGGCAAATCCCACGAGGCTCCCACAGGCTCATCTCGCCTGCCGGCTGAGAAGCCGGGCCCCCCCTAAGCAGCTCTGCCCCTGCTAAACGGTTCCGGCCTCCCCTGGGCCTTCCCCACGGCACAAGCAAGGCCAGGTGCCTGCCGAGCAGATTCCAAGACGCCTCGGTTCGCCCAGGCTTGTCTTCCACAGGCTCCCAGGCCCCGTGGTGGTGACTTCGAGAAAGCAAAGCATGCTAGAGCCTGCAGACCTGGGCTCCCCACCACCCCAAGCCACCAGCTCCTATGAACACAGTGAGGACGTGGGGGCATCACAGTCCGCAAGTAGCTCGTGGTCTGGGCGGGGAGGGCTCAGGGCTCCGGGACTCCCGGACAGACAGTGATCACGGTGGGTGGTGTTGTGCCCAGTCCTTACGAGCCCTCGCCGTTCCGGCCACTGTGCACCCCCTGATTATCCACAGTAGCCCCGAGTGGCGAGTATCATCCCCCTTTTACATATAAGCAAGTTTCCACGGCCACACAGCTGCTAAGGGGTGCAAGCTGCAGTCTGATTCAGAGACTGTGCTCTGGGGACCATGATTAATTTTGCTGAGCCAGGCGAGGGTCAAAGGAGGCTGGAAGAGGAGGTATCGATTGTTTGGGGCTTTGCAGGATGGCTAGGAGTTGCCCAGTTGAAGCTAGAGAGGATATTGCCTTTATAAGGCATGGGATGGGCCTGGTATCTCCCAGCACTGGTGATAAACACTGAGTTCTAGATAGCAAGAGGAGGGGGGCGGTGACCGTAGATGAGGCTAGAAAGCTGTGACGCCTGTTTCTGACTTGCAGCCTCCAGACTGGGCGGGCATAAACTTCCGTAGGTAAAGCCCTGGTGCGTGGTGCTTGGTTATGGCAGCTGTGGGAAGCTGGTAGGAACTCCCCACGGAGACACTCGTCCGTCACTGGGTCCCCCACGCCTCCCTTCCTGGGGCCACTGTCTCTACTTGCTCCCGGGCCCCGGGAACTTGCAGCACATGTGCTCATTCCACAGACGGAGACAGTGGCAAAATCCAGATCCGCTTCTCAGACTCTGAGAAGCGTGCCCTCGCCCTGGTGCTGAGAGGGGCCCAGACCTTCGAGGGGCTGCTCTCAGAGCAGGGAGACAGAGGCCCCCTATCAATTATATTCCAAAGTAAAGCAAACACAGACTGTTTCAAGCTACGTTCAAGGGATGGAGGCAGCAGGCTGTGGAACGCAGAGGAGGGGGTCCCTCTGCTACCTCCACCCGCGTGGGTGATTCCGTCCCCAACAGAGCACGGGTTCTCAGTGGCACACAAGTCTTGCACACCAGCTGCCGTGCTCTGCCGTCCCACTGTCGCTGGGAGCTGAAGAGCTGCACCCCGCCCAGATCTCTGAGCTGTCCTGCCCAGATCCGAGACGCCCCGCTTCACCGCCCACATGAGGACCCCTGTCCGCCCATCCTCCACCTGCTCCCCAGCCTTCCTGACTCTTCCAGGCATGCTTCCGGACTCCCTCCGCAGTGCTCCACGCACCTCCGTAACAGCCTCTGCCCACCCACCTGACAAACACACCACCCCAGCCGTGATACCCAAACCCACCAGGCACTGCGGACAGAGGGGCGCGACACGCCAGCTCCCCGGGTGTGGGTGAGCGTCAGGGTGTGTCATCAGCGGGGGAAGAGCGTGAGCAAGCGTGCGGACAGCGCGCGGCCCTTTCGCCGAGCGCCAGGGGGATATAAATGGGCGCAGTCATTTGCGTGTGTTTGAGAAGCAATGGAAGTTGAGAGAAAAACCTTGAGGAGAAGACAGCTGTACCTAAAGATGGAAACCGAACCTGGGTGAGCCTGGGCCGAGCAGCGGGGGCGGAAGCTGGAAGTTCTGAAACGCGCCATGCCCACGTTCTGGGTAATCAGGCAGCAGAAAACAGTCTCTAAAAACTAACAAAAGCAAAGACCCTAACAGCGCATCGAATCGGCAGCTTGGCAATATGGGAAAGTCATTTGAGGTGAGTTTCCAACAGTGATTTTATTCTAAGTTCCCGAGGGCTGTACCGTAAGCGCGGACGGGGCCGCGGGAGGAGTGGCGTCGAACGACTGTCCACGGTCCCGTTGCCGCCCGTGATGGGGGCAGAGTCATTCTGAAGCCACGTTCCTATACGGACAAAATAAATACGAAATTATCTTATGCCACGAGGAACCAAGTTGTCAGTGGGAGAACAAGGAGGCTCAAAGGCAAAGTCAAGAGATTGAATAAGACCATGTAAGCCCACACTTGACTCGGTTTTTTAATCTTTAAAAAGAGAACCTCCTGGCCTGTCTAGGAAAGGCTCCGTCCAGGAGCCGAGCGCTTTCTGTCCTCGGGGCCACGTCGCGTCCGAAGGAGGCAGGGCCCCGCAGGCGTGGCGAGGCCGGGGTTGGCGGGGAGCAGGGAGCGGCGCGCCAGGCAGGAAGGACAAAGTCAGAGCCCTGAAATGAACACAGACCCCACCTGCAGCACACGGAAATATGCCACGTGTGCCCGAATCGCCGAGTCCGGAATGGATGGCGAGACTCTCCGGCAGTCGTCGGAGGCAGAGAAAACCAGCTCGTCGTCTTGAAACCTAGTAAACAAAGGGAGACGAGCCAACGTGTCCTGACTGTCCATCGTCTCGGGCTGCCCGCCACCGTCCCCAGCAGTGGGCGAGTGGCTGCTTCTTCGGGAGGAGGCGCGCCGGCCACCAGAGCGGACGGAATGGCAGGGTCCTGTGACCGCACTCTGGGACCCCGAGGAATTGCCAGGAGCAGACGGGCAGAGCTGGTCCCTCCCGGCGGACCAATGCCCAGACGCTGACCACAGCTTGCACGAGCCAGGTCAGGTGGACGTCAGGGATGTCGGTGAAGGCCAGGCAGGGAGGCTCCAAAGCACAGAAGACCTGGTTGGGACAAATACATGTTGCAGAAAAGAGAGCGCGAGGTGGAGGGTGGGGACCCAGGAGAACCGTCAGGGCCCAGGGGCACCTTATTTTGGAAAATAATTGGAATAAAAATCACGAACGACACATTTATGGTTTAATCAGGGAAATTTGAACTCTGGACAGTGACAGATATGAAGAAATGACTGCTCTTCTCGTCAGCCGGGAGAATGATGTCAGGGCCGGCAGGTTTTAAAAGCCCTCATCCTTCAGAGATGCACTCTGAGACGCTCATAGATAAAAAACGAGCAACTCCGTGCGTGCTGACACGAGAAAGTCCGTAATTTATAACTTTCTGTGACTGTAGCGTGCTACAGATCAATGCGTCGAATACGATCCTATTTGTTTTGTAAAGAAAAGCGCACCTTTGGTTGCGTATACGTGCGTATACGTGGGTCAGGTTTGCCTGGGCCCAGGGAAAGGTCTGGAAGGACCCTGCGGGTCTGAGCGCCTCTGAAATGCTAAGTGAGGAGGGGAGGTGAGCCCTCCACCTTTGAGTTTCAGTAAAATTTTCCTTTGTGGAAAAATGAAACCATGTTGCTCTCACACCCAGTGAATTGGCCAAGGTAGTTTTGAACGCCCCTGTCACCTACGTCCCCAAAGACACCCGACTCTGCCGGCAACTGCTGCGAGAGGCAACACCAACTCTGGAGGGGTCCCACCGCACCCAGACCCGGGTCCCAGGCCAGGGCCTGGGACTCCGAGCCTTGTTCCACAGGACGCGATGCCCCGCAGCCAGACAGCCATTGCCTCCAGCGGCCACGCTAAGAAGGAGAAAAGACAGAGGGAGAGGAAAGAACACCGTAGATTTACAGAAATCTTCATGTCAGAGGATGCCGTATTTCGCCTGTATTTGGACCCCGAATCCAATAAGCTTTAAAAAGAAAAGCCTGAGGGGTGCCTGGGTGGATCAGTGGGTTGGGCCGCTGCCTTCAGCTCGGGTCATGATCTCAGGGTCCTGTGATCGAGTCCCGTATCGGGCTCTCTGCTCGGCTGGGAGCCTGCTTCCTCCTCTCTCTCTCTCTGCCTGCCTCTCTGCCTACTTGTGATCTCTGTCTGTCAAATAAATAAATAAAATCTTTAAAAAAAAAAAAAAAGAAAGAAAGAAAGAAAAGCCTGAGACAAGGAA
>NC_081559.1:195312227-195436083 GCF_022355385.1 Mustela nigripes | reverse complement strand
TTTTTTTTTTTTTAAATAATCTTCTGTTTTGCAGGCACATATTGAACTAGGTGGAGATAAAATGAGACGAAGTGTGGGATTTGCCGTTAAGCGGCCGAGTGGCGCCGCGGGGGTCCCGGCACAGGCGATCCCGGGGGGACACCGGGGTGGCCCGGTGAAGCTTATTGCAAGTTCCCTCCACCTCAGTCTAGGGGGATTTCCCATAACGATTCTAGCTGTTATAACACTATCTACAAACACTCACAACAATTTTTGATAAAGGGGTTGTGGGGAGGCCTTGGAGGGAAGCAGGGTGGGATTTCGGGGGTCGAGAGACGTGGCGGCCGGTCAGCAGCAGGGGGATCAGCTGGCCGGCCTGGACCACATGTCCCGCTGCTCTGAACCTCCCTTCCCCCTCGATCGTACGGCGGAGGCGCAGCGTCAGTACGGAGGACATCGGTGAGGGCGAGGCGAGGGAGGGAAATGCTCAGGACCCCAGGCAGCCATCGGAGGCAAACTCGGGAACACTCAGGCCGTCCGTGCAGGAAGCGGAAGGCAAGGGGGTGGGGCCAACAGGAGCAGCCCCAGGGCTGTCCCCTCTACTCCCTGCAGCTGAAGGACTTTCAGGACGCTGGGCTATTCCTGCCGGCCCGGAAGCCAGCCCTGTGGCGCAGATGGCCCAGCACCTTCCCAGAGTCCCCCACCCCCACACCTGGTCCACTAAGGACAGGCTACACATGTCGTCCCTAAGTGCAGCTCTGGGCCCACGAACCTCTCCACACCAGGCAGAAAGTGAGTCTGGGGCCAAGGCTAGACAACACCACCACTGCCTCCACGAAGCCTGCTTTGTTCTTCCCTCCAACAGAACCGAGGGTGCCCTCCTCTGCCAAGCCCCACGGCTCACCCAGGCTCCGACTGCTGGCACTGGGCTGGACCTAGCCTCTCGCCTCCCTGATTCATGCATCCTGCCGGCCCTGGGCTCGCCACTGCCCAGCAGCCACTGTGGCCTCATCCCCTAATGACGGTCCCTCTCTGCTTGGCCAGGGGCAAGGTCCGGGCTGTGGCACAACCACCATCACTAATGACAGCAGAGCCCACCACACCCCATACTGGCTCCCCCATCCCTCTGGACTCCAGGAAGCCTCACCAGGGGCTCTGGAATCTTCCCCAGGTGCTGCCCTGAGGGGTGGGGTGGGAGTTGGGGGGAATCACTTGACCAGCAAGAGGTCAGGTAGGAAAGAGCAATAAGCTACCTTTTGGCACCTTGCCAAACTGACTCGTGCTGGGTCTCTTTCCTGCCTCTGCTGGGGACCAGCAGCTTCCCGGCTCGCACGCCCCTCCTCCCCTTCCTCTCACGCGAGGTGCCCTGGGCTGTACCCCCGTGAAGCCTGCGCACATCAGGCCCTGCCGGCTTCGGGCTCTCCGGTCTGGGCCCCCCCCGGCGCGCCGGTCACAGGCGCGGTCAGCAGCACTTCAGCTGGAATGAATGAGGTCCCCGCCCACAGGCCCAGCACAGTCACGTTGCTGGCACGAAGTGTTCACCTCTGGTTAGAAACCATACAGAAATGGGTCATCCTCCAACCCCAGGACGGCTGGCACCGTTGGTCCGCCGCTGCCATGAGCGAGTCTGGGCTTATCCTACCTGTGGGCGGCTGCCACAGGTTGGATGCCCTTGGAGGGCTGTGGCGGACTTCCAGCCCAGCGCCCACCCAGAGCAGGTCACCTCGTCAGTGGCCGTCCAGCTGCTCCGAGGGAGGAGGACGAGGACACCTTCCAGCTGCCAGAGCTCGCCCTCGATGAGGGGTCTCCAGTCTCTGGGGACGGTCCCTCCATCCTCCCCCGGGGGATCGGGTGCTCCCTGCCACAACTCCACCACCTCCAGCTGCTCTTGTCCAGCTGTCCTGCCCGTGCGGCCTGAGGGCCCTGGGAGCAGCGTGAAACCTTCCAGAAGTCAGCTTGAGGTGGATTTAGGGGCTTGGAGCAGCCTGGAGGTGCCGCTGTCCTTGGTGCTAAGAGGCACCTGTGTGGACATGTCGGTCCTCGGGCTCTCAGAAGGGGCATCTTCCCCTTCCGCACACCTCCCACCCCCTGCATGGACACAGTGCACCTGTGGTCAGGTACCATGGCCCCTGGAGATGGAACTGTGCCCACTCTGCTCGCCGCAGCTCTCCAGAGCCTCGGGCCATGGCAAAATCCCCTTCCTCGTGCTCAGCTCTGCGCTAAAAACCGCTCTCTGCCAGCCCATCTTCCTGGACAGGCTTTCAGCCTGGGTTTCACTTCTGCAGGGCCTCCCCAGGCCTTCCTCCACCCTCTGCACTCCAGGTCCAGACTCCCAAACTCAGGCAATGGCGGCAAGCAGAGGGGAGCACAGAGGACCACAGCTCAGAAAGCAGTCTCCCTAAGAGAAAGCAAGTCAAAGTAGCAAGGAATCCGCTCTGGGTTGAACTCCGGCTGGAATGGAGCTAGGGGTAGCTCTCTGGTTCCCGGACTCTCGCACGCAGCCTGGGCTGACCCTGGCAAAGCCACACGACGGTCTTCCATTGTCCCCACTTCATGGATGAGGAAGGTGAGGCTCAGAGAGACTCAGGAACTTGCCTGAGTGAGCAGGAGACCGAAAGAGCTCATCAAAAGTGCGACAGCAGCTCGCTCCAGCAGCGGGTCCCAGACGAACACCACACCCCACCCTTTCCGTCCAAAGTCACTCATCCCACAGCCATGAAGCGCTGGGCCTGGTGCCTTGGCTCTCTGTGCACTCAGACTGGGCCCTGGAATCCTGGAGATGGTCTAACCCTACCTGCTCATCACCGTATAGGTGGAGAGGCTGAGTCCAGAGAAAAGTGAAATCTTAGCCTGGCTGTGTGTCTGAGTCCCCGTCCTTTGAAAGAGGCGTCATGCTCCATCTTGAATACTCCGTTCCCCCCCCCGGCCTGCTTTCCCATCTGTAAAATGGGTCCATTAGGCCTGCCTGCAGAGCTGCTGGGAGCCTGGCATGTGCCGTGCATGCCCAGTGCCTGGAATGGTGCCTGGCCGTGCATGGGCCATCAGGGAACAAGGTCCCACCTCCCTCCATGCCAGCCAGCCCCACGGCCCCAGGGCTGAAGCCTGAGAAGGAAGGGGGCCATGCGGGAGAGAAGTCGCACCACCAAGGGCTTTGCCAGCCTGCAAGGCTGCATGATCTTCTGCAAAGACAAGATCTGCTGGGTTATTAAGCACACACGACGCGCAGACTGCGGCCAGGAGATAAGGAATCTTCCCTCAGGACGGCGGTCCCTCTCCCGCTCTCTCTCTTTGGTTTTTTTTCTTCTTCCCTCAACTTGGGTTTTTCAAGCTTAGAAGTGACCTCTTTAATCGAGCTGAGAGACCAGCGGCAGGCAGCGGATGAACTCACCCGAGATGGAAAGGTTAAGAAACAGGAGGTGGGGGGCGGGGTGCTTATTCTAGAAACAGCATCTCAGCCCCGGGTTGGACAGAGACGAGGACCCCAGCCCCCACGTGGCTGAAAAGTTGGAGTAGAGCCTTGGATTTTCCCTCAGACACCTCTGCTAGAGGGGAAGACAGGGGTCCACTCTCGGGAGGAACCCGGTCTGATGGCAGCGACACACCCCTGGGGAGAGTCTGGCCTGGGGCAGTGCACGGCGCCTGGGCCACAGGTGCGCTGTCAGATGGTGCTCAAGGCATGGCCCGCACACCGGGGAAACCAGATCATGCTGAGTGTGCACCCCGGCCTGGACACGCTGCCGCCCCACGGCCATCCTCAAGGGTCTTCCCTGCCCGTGGCCTTCAGAGCAGCCGGCGGCTGGAGTCGCCGCCGTGGGGGACATGTGCTGGCCGCAGGAGCTCAGTCAGGGTGTGGGGACGCGGCCCCGCTCCCTGGGCTCCACCCCCGCAGCTGTTCTGACCCCGAGCCCTGATGGAGCACCCCACCATCTCCTGTGGTTCTGACTGGTCCCTATGTGGGGCGGGGGCCAAGCTCTGCCCACGCCAGGTAGAGGCCAGACAAGGCCCTGTCCCCAGAGAAACACGCAATTTGCTTGGACCAGTTCCATGGAAACAAGTCCAGGGCACACAAACTCGCCTCTGGAAACATTTTCCGATGCGACCAGTGACCTTCCATGACCTCCAAGCAGTGACCAGTGACCTTCCATGACCTCCGAGCAGCTCCAGCTGCCTTCTCTCACTGCCCCCAGCAAACTCACCCATGTCTGGGGCCGCAGAGCCTTCCCGCATGCTATTCCCTCCCTGGAATGCTTTTCCTTGTACCCTTCACAGGGCACTGGCCCTGATCCCTCTTTTAAGTCTCTGCTTCCTTGTCTCCTCCTCCAGGCAGCCCTCCCAGACCACGCCTCCTGGCGCTCCTGTCCCAGACCCTGACGCTTCCTCAAACACTCAGGATTACACACGGGTTCTGACTCTTCCCACCCACCGGAACTCTGGCTCTACAAAGGCAGGGGCTCATTCCCTAGGGAGTGACCCACAGTGGTCACTCCAAAAGTACGTACTGAATGAGTGAACGGGTATGACTGCGAGGTCCCCCTGCCACCGTCCCCTCCCCCGACCGCATGCCCACCGTGCGGTCTGTGACCCTGCGGGAGACTGGGGGATCACGACCACCCCACCTCTTGAATCTGGGCTGGCCGAGACCCACTCTGACCCAGAGAATGTGGCAGGGGTGAGGCCTCACACGAGCGCCGAGCCCAGGCTTCCAGCGGACGGCCGCTCTCCCGTCAGCCTCCAGGCCCCCGGCCCCACGCAAGGCAGCTGCCCTGACCACCGCTCCATGAGAGCCCCCAGAAGAGAGGTCAGCCATGTGGCAGGGAGCCCGCCTGAGTGTCGCCAGCCCCGCACTCACGTGGGTGAGGTCATTGGGGACATTCCAGCCTGAACTGATGTCCCTGATGATTGAAGACCCCCCCCCCCCACCGCCGTGACCCCAGGTGAGCTCACAGGGAGCAGAAGAAAACCCAGCCGACCCAAGAAGATAAGAAATAACAAGTTCCTGCCGCTTGGACCCCCGGTTTCAGGGTGGCTGGTCCGTGGCAGGAGATAGATAGGAAGGTGCTTCCCATCCCCCCCACGGCCCCAGGGGAGACTGTCACCCTCCTTCACCAGGCTGCACGCCCCGCCCGACAGAGCCCGGACCCATGAGCTGTGCCGGGCCGCGGGAGGGTGGAGGCCAGTGGGAAAGTGGGGTGTCGGAGAACTTAAAAGCACACACAGGGACAAACGTGGACCCAGCCACGCACAACAGCTACGCGGCGGCCTCTGTGCCTCCCCAGACGGCAGGCGGCCGGGCCGACGTTTCCAACGGCTGCGCACCCGGCGTCCAGGGGGCACCCGACTGTGCCCATGCGCTGTGAGGCCTCCGCCAGACCCTTAGTCTTAGACTCTGGGATGAGCCCCGGAGCCGCCTGAACGCAGGAAGTGCCTTTGCTCCTGGCATCCTCACCACGGCGGCCTTCCTCGACGGCAGCGTTTCCCCCACAGCCCCTCCCTCAGGCAGCTGCCGCCCTCCACCACCTTCACAAACCCCGGCACGCACGGGAGGCCTCCAGCTGCGAGGGACAGGATCCCAGCCCAAACCCACCGAAGACAAAAGTGGGTGCCAGGCGGGGTCCAGTCAGGACCCAGGAAACACGCCAGGCCTTCCAGCCGGAGGGTCTTCATGCCAAGACGCGTTCACGCAGGGGTTGAGGAGCGAAGACACTGACGGCCAAGTGGGGGACACGGCAACCGCCAGGGACCAGCAGCAGCAGGGCAGGGTCCCCTCGTTAAGCAGGTAGAGTTCTCAGACCACGGGTGCAGACCACACCACACTGTGGGGTCGCCTACAGAAACTGGGCATTGGTGGGGCATCCAGTGGGCCCTGGAGCCGGAAGAGACCCCACCCGGACCAGCAAATGGCCCCAAGGACACGTCCCAGGCATTTCTCTCCCTCTCCGGCCGGTCTCCCCGAAGCTCTTCCGTGGCCAAACCCGCAACACCGTCAAAGCCTGGAAACACAACAGAACCACAGTCCAGGTCGGGAAGGGGGCAGATCCCCAAGAGAAAGGGGGACTCTGGGCAGCCGTAGTAGCGCCAGAACCCCACAGTGGCTTCCTGTGCACTCGGGACGAAGCCCGAACTCCTGAATGTGCCCTTAGACCCGTGCTCTGAGCTCACGAGCTCAGCCTCTGAGCCATAAGGGAAAGCTTCCAGTTCTAAAGCCTCTCACCTCCTTCCTGCCCCAGGGCCTTTGCCCACACTGCTCTAGACACCTGTGACATTCTCCTATCATGTCCCCATAACGGTCACTTTCCATGAGGTCTTTCCTGGCCTCCAGATGGGAAGGCCACTCTTCCGCCGCCAGACCCTATGCTCCTTAGCGGGCCCACTTGACGGCTGCAGTCCCCGGCACTGCCCCCGGGAGCTGGGGCGTCCCTTTGCCAGACTACAACCCCCACGAGCCAGGGCAGGTGAGGTGACTGTCCACAAAGGGCAGGTCCTGTTGGGGAAAGAATGGTTTGGTCTTGGGGGAATTCTCACCATGGGAAGCAAGGCCCCTCGCAGGCTCCCAGTCCGATCCAGAAGGTGGCCAGCATGAGAATCTGTGGCCACTTTGTTCAGCAACCAGGGCAGGACCATCCGCGTATGGAGTGAGCTCCGGGGAGCAAGAAGAGTGAGCCTACCATGGTGGGAGACATGCAAGCCAAGGTTGCAGGCACACATGGCCTGGATGTCGAGGAATATTCCCCAAGCCCCTCTGGTTCTCGGAGCATGGCTTAGGTGCCAGTGGTGATGCTCGGAGCCAGGGGCCGGAGGAAGCACATGAGAACCAGGGTGTGGGTGCCCGGCGAGCCCGGTCAGGGGTGGGGGGCCAAGCACTGAGTCGCCATGGACAGAGCAGCTCATGGGACAGGGTGTGTCGCTCCTCGGACGCAAAGAGCTCCAGCAGACAGCGAGGTGTGCGGCAGCTGCCCCTTCCCGTGCCCCCCGGTCGGGAGGCAGCACGACCCTAGAAACAGTCCTCACAGCAGCAGGAGGGGCCTGAAGAGCAGGAGCCCGAAGCTGAGCTGCCACAGGGAGGTGGCCAGGCCACCACTGCCACCCAGAGGCTGTCCAGGAGCCAGGCCACCCAGAGCGGGGTCTACCCTACAACGAGGCCAGCCAGTCGCATACGGGGGCGAGGGGGGTTTGGCAAGCCCAGAAATTCCCTTCACAGGCCCAGGGGGGCTTCAGGTCAGCCCCAAGGCCCAGAGAGGGTATGGAGTTTCCCTGGGACCCCAGAAGCCAGCGAAGGGTGGCCGCAGCCTCAGGGCCATCTGCCCACTGACCACATGGGGTAGGGGATCCCCAGGGGCAAGGCCTGCTCTCCCCTGGGCCTCAGCAGCCTCGCCAAGAAAGGGCCTTGAGCCCTGAGATGCTCGGCAACCGCGCCGTTCTGCTTCCTGTCCTTGCTCCCTCCTCCATGCTGCCCACCTGGGTGGCGTGCCGGCGTGTGCAGACCCACCCCTGGGGAACCCCAGTTCCCTCCTGGACTGTGCCAAGGCTGGCCTGGCCTGTCACATTTCCTCAGGGGGGAAAAGTCATAAAAGCAAAGGCGTGGACCCATCCCCAGTGCACGGGCTGGTGGGGCTGGTTTCCTAAGCACAGGAACTCACGTAGACTCGTCTTCCACAGCAGCCAGGCTCCTGGGGGGCTCTCGGCTCCCCAAGAACCCTACCCGGCCTCACGGACTCTCTGCTCCCGACAGACCTCTAAACCCACACATCCCGGCCATGGCCGCTTCTTAGGGACCGGACTCACCCCAGCACCTGTTGGGGGCCAGCTCCCCGGCTCCGGGCAGCGCATCTGCCTGGGCCACTCCCCGTCTATCTCAGACATAGTGGGAAACTTTGTTACAGACAAGAAAAGAACGTGACTTCATGATGGGGCCGGACAGCGTTCAGCATCCAGCAGGAGGAAGGGGAGCGGTGGGGGGAGCCCGTGGCCTAGGACAAGGCTCAGCCACGGCCCGTGTGGCTCGGAGACCCCAGCCCCTGCCCCTCGGAGGTGCCTTGCGTCCAGCCACACATCTGCTGGGGGGAGAGCCAGCGAGACGTCGCCCGGCAGCTACTGCCGCCAGCGGGCCAACCTCACCCCACCAGAGTCACCCTCTGCTGCCGTGGCAGCCCCGAGCCCTTCCCCACGCGCCAGCAGGAGTGACGGGGGAGTCCTGTGAAGGGACCTAAGAAACACGGACGGCGCAAACCCGCCCGCACCTTCTTATCAAATGGGTAATTGAATGCCCGGGACTCGGCAGCCAGGCTCAGCCTGGGGTCTCTGCCCCACGACTCTTCCCGTCAGACACGTGTCTCTGGACCCATGCCAGTCCACACCGTGCTCTGGGCTCCAGGGAGGTGAGCAGGCCAGGGGCAGGGGGTCACGACTGGTGGCATCTCCGGGCCCCACCCGGAGGATGGGGCTGCCAGGAAATGACAAACGCCTCACCGTGAGCGGGACCAGGCCAGGAGCTACAATGGCCCTTCCCTTCTTTTTATCCTCATAACCACCTAGGAATGGGCCATGCTGTCCCCATTTTATACAGGGGGAAACTGAGGCCCAAGGTCACGCAACGAGCAGGAAGCAGAGCTGGGGAGGGGGTCCTAGCGGGCAGAGCCCCAAACCCAAGCTATTAACACTGAGGACTCAAATCTGCTCCAAAGCACACAGATGCATGTGCCCGGAAGCCCGCAGCCCATCGGCCATGGCGTGGGTGCGGCCGCGCTCCTATAATTGTGGAGAAGACGCCTGCCTCTCCCTTCTTGTTCTAACCAGTCCCATTGGCAGCCTGCAGCGTGGGCAGCGTCCTTGTGATTGCTAGAGCGACCGGAGGGTAGTGGGGAGAAACGGCCGGTGTCGGGGTGAGAGGAGCACCTACAGTGTATCCAGGTGGGTGTGGACACTTTTCAGTTTTACCAAAATCACAATGATAATATTAACATGAGCCATTACTGACCACTGTGGCCAGATGGCAGCTGTCTGGGGCCCTGGAGGGGGGATGTGTCCTCAGCCAAAAAGGTCAGGCCGACAGACAGCCTCCTGCGGTATTTAAATGACAGCCTCCAAAGCGGCTGGGCACCTGTCCAAACCTGGCCAGGGAGCCCACACGGAGAGGCCCCGCTCCAGAAGGCAGCGCAGCGGGGCTGCCTGCCGGGACGTCACCACAGACCTGCCAAGCTGCCAGCCCCTGGGGGGGCCGCGGGGTCTGAGGTGTGCAGGAGGGTGCGGGAAGCGGACCTCGGCCCGGGAGGGAGGGTGGGAAGAGGGACGGAGTGCGGAGGAAGCAGGACGCTCCTGGAACTCTGCCAAGGCATGGAAACCGAGGGACCAGTGGTTCCAAACCCTCCACGTTGCAGACAGGGAGCTGATCAGAAAGGGTCAGTGACTTGCCCAAGGTGACACAGCGAAGGGGTGACAATTAAGCCCTGCCTTCTAGCTGCCGGCCCAAAGTCTTGCCACGCGTTTGACCCTTCAAGTGTTTAATTTTTGACAGGAGAGAAAGCCTAAGCTTTTAGCACTGCAAAAGCCACAGACATCATCCATCCATTCACCCCAAATCCATTCATCCAACAATACTCCCTCCTGTGCACCGACCCCGTGTCCATCCCTCCACATACCTTCCTTCGTTCCCATCGTCCAAGCTCCACCAACACATCTCCCGACCCGCCCCCCCCCCCCAGTTATCCATCCATCCACCATCTGTCCGCTAACCCACGCACCCACAAACCTACCCGTCCGATGCCCCACCGAAGGAGACACCTACCCTCCCCCGCCTGTGGATCCATCCACCTGCCACCCACGCATCCATCTCTCCACCCATCCATTCGCCTGTCCGTCCGTCCGTCCACCCTCCCGTCCGCCCACCTGTCCGTCCTCTCTCGGGCCCACCCACCCAAGAACCCGGGCTGAGAGTAGGCCCGCACACTCCTAGGTCTGACTCACCTAGCCTACTCCACAGTTCTAACTGAAAAAGGCATTAATCACAACTTGCTTGAAGGCCCGTCATGCGCATGAGAAAGCAGGGTTGGGAGGGGCAGAACATAAGAGGGGGCGCGTCATTCTTCAAAGCAGTGAAGGTCTCTGCACCGCACCCCTCCCCGAGTGCCTCCTGTGTCGCCCCGTCCAGATCACGGTCTGCACTTCTCCAACCCCACACTGCGATTTGACCCACGGGCCGGAGGAAAAGACCTGTTTTTCTTCTTCCGCCGCCCGCCCCAGCTTGCGGGCAGGAGTAGGGGAGCCTGGACAGGGATCCTCACCCAACAAGGCAGTCGGGAGCAGACAAGTAAACGTCTGCGATCTTGCCCGTGGGGTGCACGTGGGGGGCCCGTGCGTGGTGCCCTAGTCCTCGACCTGTGCATCTGTGCAATGGGCTGCTAAGACCAGACGGTCTCCCCAGCCTGGGATTCTCCAGAGCAGCCTGGGCTGGGGGCCGTAGGGGAGGGGTCGGAGGGCAGAGAGTATACACTGCGGCACAGCGGTGCCGGAACCCGGGGCCCCCAGGACGTGCTGTCAGTCAGCCTTGCTCTGGGCCAGAATCCCGGAGCCTGGAAGCCATCCCTCGCCTCCCCCGATGACTCACCCTGTCAACACCTGATGAGTCACAGCTGCTGGCAAGTGGGGGGCACCGCTGCAGCCACCCCCACACGGAAGACTCAGCCTGCCCTGGATGCAGCAGGAGGCCCCAGGCGGAGGACGGCATGTCCCGCCCGTGGGTGGGATTGAGCGTCGAGGGCTCTGGAGCCCAGGCTCACCCCACGAGTAGCTCATGCCCCAGCCCACCTTGGCACACGAGGCCACTGAGGCCAAAAGAAGTGACCGGCAGACCCAGAGCCACAGAGCTGCCCAGGTGCCTGGTGAAGATGTCTTCCCACTGTGCCTCTTGCAGAACTCGCCGGGACCAATTCATGTGTCCGATGTGTCCCCTGAGCTGGGCAGGACTTACCTCCTGCCGCGCTCACACCCCGCCTCCTGGCATAGCTGCCCTCAGCACCCTCGCCCAGCTGGACGGAAGAGGCCAGCCCACATGAGGCTCCGGCTCGCCACAGCCCCCGGGGCAGCCTCCCGGCCCTAGATGAGGGGGATGGACAGAAGCAACAAGTCTTTGGGCGCGGGCCCCAAAACCAGAGACCGCAAGACCTCTGTTCTGCAGGGGGTTCTAGACACCCCCTTCCTCAGCCCTGGGAGAATGTGCTGGAGGAAAGCTCAGGGCTCTGGGCCTGCAGGGGCTGTCCTCAAACCACCAGGGGAATCACGGACCCACGCCGGCCCTCTGTGAGGTTCAGGCACCGCGATCAAGACCCAGGACCGCATGGGAGGAACCTGTCCCACAGGACGCAGGAGTGAGTGACCAAGGTCCGCTGGACCTCCCAGGGATGGCACCGTGGCTCCCCAGCTCTGCAGGCTGAGAGACCGTACCCCCCCCACCCCCTTGGGTGGGATCTGTGCCAGGATCTGCTCTGGCTCTCAGGAACACCAAGGGATTGGGTGGGACCTCAGCAGGCGTCACCAAGACACTTATAACCGCAGGGACAGCAAGAGTCGGGCAGGAAGCCGGCGCTGGGTGGAGTGGGCCCAGAAGTGCCTGGCAGGTTGAGGCTCCTGAGAACGCCCTTGGGACCGAGGAAGTTAGCAGACACCTCCCTACCCAGGGTCAGCATCCAGCTCCCACTCAGAGGCCCCCTAGGAGAACACACAGACTCCCCAGCCAGAAAGCCACCTCACCAAGGCTGCCCGGCCAGCCAAGGGGGTGGAGACAGCAGGTCAAAGGGAGGAGGGGGGCAGTCGCTGTGGGGCTTGTAGGAAGCAGCGGCAGCCAGGGAACTGGATCAGGAGAAGGACAGAGAAGGTGAGCCAGGAGGCACGCGGCACCAAGGTCCAGGGCCAAGCAGAGCATGAAGCCCTCTGGCGTGGGGCGCCCACAGTCTAGGTGGTTGGACTCAGCAGCCACAGACGGAGAAGCAGCTTCATCGCCTAGCGGAGTCTTCACAGCTCCCCTGGCTTTCACAGCCTTGGCCTGGAGACCCAGCCCCAAACCTTCTCCGGGTCAGGCCCAGGACCTGTATGTGATGAGTTCGGCACAGTGTAGACCCCAAAACACCAGGATCAGGGTGGCCACACCTGCTCCCGCAGCAATGGCCCCACCAAAACGACCTTCGCAGGACCCGGTAGGAGGCCCCCCAGGCCAGGAGCCAAGCAGAGGGGACACGGCCCTCTGAGCACAGCGGGGAGATGGCGGGCAGCACAGGCTGATGCACTGTGGTGACAGCAATGAAGATGGCGCGGGCAGCCACGGCCACGCTCCCTGGCCCCTCCAGCGTCCCCCACATTGATCTAAGACCTTCTAGCCCCCCAGGTCGTCCCATGTGAGCAGCAGCAACCTAATCCATGCCCCTCAGGTGACTGGACAGGTCAGGGCTCCCTGGGGATGATAGGGTCTCGGGCTCCCAGACTAGGGGGCGAGGGGGTGACGGGCGGGACCACAGCCTGTGCGGCACAGCCATGCAGGGGCCGTGAGCGGGCACCCCAGAAGCCAACCTGGGTCAGCAGTGGTCTGAGCTACTCCGGGGCGTGGAGGAGGGAGGTGAGACTGTGACCCTCATCCAGCCAAGGTCAAGGTCACTGGCAGTGGCAGCAGGGACAGAGCCTCCTCTTCCCGCTGTAGATATTGTCCTGTTCCCCTCCCCTGGTTCCCTCCATCAGTCCCGTTATCTGATCCACAGTATCAGTGTCTTAATACTTAAAGCAGATTTGAATTAGCGTAACTAGCCCTAAGAGGAAATACATTAACATTAGTGCATCAGAAGTTTCTCCAGACAATTAGAACCTGGACTAAATTGAATTAATATCTGATCTCTCTTCTCACCTGAGAATTTGCTTTCCGGACGGTGTGGGGTGTGGGTAAAAGGGGGCAGGAGAGACACCCGGTCAGGACGACGGGGCCCAGCACTGGCCCCCACCCGGGGCTCTGCGCGACTTCGAGACAGGGAGGCAGAGGGTAAACTGAGGCGCTCAGCGTGCCCAGGCCTAGAAGATGCAACAAAGCAGGCTGACTGTAGGCGTCCAGGGATTGTGGCCACAGACAGGGGCCTGGGCAAGCCACTGCTGTGAACACTGGGGGACCATCTTTCAGTGCCACCGCCTGAGAGGGGTCAGCACGCAGCGGGTCCGAGCCAGACGCTTGTATCCACCCCTAACGTCACGCCCCTGATCATCTTGAGTTGCGGGTGGCCGTGCCTGTTTCCCACCTGCAGAAAGCCAAGGGCCACGCCCAAGGTCATTGAGGGGCAAATGGCCAGCAAAGACCCCCATCCGGGGACTCAGCCAGGAGGGGTGGAGAGGGCCCCACTGGCCCTGTTGGAAGGTCCCAGGTGCTCTTCCAAAGCTGGATGGAGAGGCCGGAGCAGGGGGAGCGCGAGGTCCGAAGGCCCGGGTGGCAGGACGGCAGCCCCTCCCCCAGTGCCAGCCTCCCCACCGAGAGCCTTTCCTCCTAGTCCACCTGCCTGTGGCCCCCGCTGGCCCACTCTGGGAGCTCAGCCTCTGGACGCAGTGTGTCCCCATCTTGCCCAAGGTCACACGAGCCCTGGGCGACAGAGCTGAGCCTGGAGCTTGTGTTTCTCAGGTCAGCTCAACCAGGGAACATTTACCAAAAGCCTGTGAGGGGCCACCGCTGGCTAGCTACGGGGTCCTCTGTAATTAGGCGGCGCTCTTGATATTGGACCCAAGCTCGGGCGTGAGAAGCCGCCACAGAGGCTTGCCGTTCAGAGGTCTTATAGACCAGCGGCAAGCTCGCCGCGTACCTAAGGCTTCATGAGCCCGTCCCGCCTCGGAGAGGCCGGCCGCCAGGCTGAGCAGCTCTTGAGTCATCACGGCCGCCTGCCTGGGTCACTGACCCCATGAACCTGCTCGGCCCTCCCGGGCTGTTTTACCTTGAGCCGGTCACTTCCCCTCCCTGGGCCTCCGTGTCCCAGACATCAAATGGGGATGCCTGGTGACAAGGACCCGCGTCAGTGGGGGTGAATCACCTCGAACCTAGAAGTTTCTCCGTACACACCAAGTCCCTTCTCTACAGCTGGGAGAAGGGCACACCCCACGCACCACTGTGCTCGGCTCCCAGAAGCCCCACTTCTGTTTGGTCCCTTAACAATGGTGGCTCAAATGTGGGCACCCGCCGAGTCGCAGGGATGGCGAGATGACAAGCCGCAGTCACTGCTCATGTGAGCTCAAGGTGTCCACTGAGAAACCACAGGGCCGTGCTTGACGGAGAGCCCACGGAGGAGCAAACAGGTGAGGAGATGTGGAGAGGCCTGGCAGACACCCCGGAGGAGGTGACCCATGAACCGGGTTTGCAGGTGCAGCGAGGGAGAGGGGCACCTGCCTGTCGCTGTGAAAGGACACGGAAGTCCTCTGGGGTGGCCTGGAGGCACGAGTGGCACAAACTCAGGGACATTGTTTCTCTAACAGTTCAGAATGGGTCCAATTGTTCTCACAGAATTCATCTGGCTTAGCCCTCCACCTCCACCCCTGCCATCCATCCGCAGAGCCTCCACAGAGCACAAGCACAGGCGGGGGGGGGGGGGGGAAGGGAGTTTGCCAGAGGTCATCAGCAACAGGTGGGGCCAGGTTTGAAGCCACACCGTGTCCACCCTCCCCTTAACCACCTCGCTGAATTCCGTGGCAGGAGGCAGAAACCCCAACTCAGACACGGCCCGTCACAGAAGCCGATGACACGTGGGCCACGGACCTGGACAGGCGCATGGCCTGTCCCCAAAAAAGACACACAGGGGTGAGTACACGCGAGGAACAGCCCTCCCCAGCTCACGACAAGGAAACGTGAAGTAGAACCGTGGAGGACCCCGCCACACCCCCGTGAGACCGTCCGGTCCAGAGCGCTGTCGCCCCCCCCCGTGCCGGCGAGGACACAGAGCCCCGGCTCCACTCACAGCTCGCCGGCATGCAGAACGGCTCGGCCACTTTGCACTGAAACTAATCATGGTCTCACCGGACAAGCCAACAGAGCGTTCCTGGGTGTTCACGCGGAGGTGCTGAAACCATCCCCACCCAAAAACCTGCACACGGGTGTTATAACAGCTTCATTCAGAGTCACCAAAACTCAGGACGACCGAGACGTCCCTCAGTAGGCAGACAGACATGCAGACTGCGGTCTGTCAGACAACAGAGCGTTACTCAGCGCTGCGTACAACTGAGCTCTCCAGCCAAGGAGAGACAGAGGAACCTCAATGCCCGTCGCTAAGTGAAAGCCACCAGTCTGAAAGGCTCTGCGCTGTAAGGTCCCAGGGCTCGGACATTCTGGAAAAGGCACAACCATGGAGACAGAGGAATGGTTGCCAGGGGCTGGGGAGCAGGGGGACAGTCGGATCCCAGAGGATTTATGGCAAGGAGACCATCCTTCGTGACACCGTACTGCTGGACACATCCTTATGCGTTTGTCCAACCCCACACAGTGTGCAGGGCCGAGACGAACCGTGAGGTAGGCTGTGGACTCCGGGTCGTAAGGCTGCGTCCATGAACGCTGGCCAGTGACAAGCGTGCCATCGGCGGGGGTGCTGCACGTTGGGGAGGCTGTGCCTGCTGGGGGAGGGGATGGGGCACGGGGGAACTCTCTGTGCCTTCCCCTCGATTGTGCTGTGAACTTAAATGCTCTACAAATTAGTCTACTTTTCTAAAACAGAAAAAAGACCCAAGTGCTGTTGGTCTGGATGCAAGATGTGGGTACGGCTGTCTCCAGGGGTCCAACGGTACCAGCGGGTCCTCTCCGCTCACCTGCTCGCACACTCCCCCGCTTCTCTCTCCGGCTCCACGTGGCAGCAGGGAGACCCCCGTCAGCGCGGGACACGAATTCCCCGATCCCACCGAAACCACAGGGAGTGGCCACGCGGCCAGGAGGCTGTCTCAGCGGCCACGCTCTCGTGTGTCCACACCTGCCCCAGTCACGGGCCCAGGGCATGCGGCGCTCCGGCTGGCCAGGCTGGCTGTACGCTCCCGCCCTCTCTCAACCCCCGGCCAGGAGGGACTCGTGGGGGAAGAGGAACCAGACCAGCCGTGCCTCTGGGGAAGGTGGGAGGCACCGTCTCTGAGACCCGACCCGGGAACCAGGTCCCGTGGCCTTGCCGGGACCTTGTGCGGGGCAGCGGGAGCCGGCCTCGGGAGTCAGGAGGGCTGGGCTCAGAGCCTCGGGAAGGCTTCCCCAGGCCGGTCAGACTCACCTTACAAAGGTGCCCTGGAAGACAAACAGGGATGAACCAGCCGGAAGGAGGCGGCCCGGACTGACCTGCGTCCCTCGGGGTCGTATGTTGAGTCCCCCAGTGGAAGCGATCGTTCAGGGCAGAGCGGGTCATGCAGGCGGGGCCCAGAGACTGGGATCTGTGCCCGATGAGAAGAGCCCCGGAGAGCTCGCTTCCTCCGTCCCCAGCGCATGAGGACCCAGTGAGAAGGGGGCCATCTGCAGGCCAGGCAGGGGCCTCACCAGGGACCTGACCCTGCTGGCTGCCTGCTCGTGGGCTCCCCGCCCCCAGAGCCATGAGCTGTCCAAGCTGGACTGACCAGCACAGACGGACACGTGGGGCCCATGGCTACCGTCCGGGGGAGAGACAGGGGAGGCCTGCGCCTGGCCAGGCCCAGCACAGCAGCCTGCTCACGGGTCTAAACATGTGCCGTTGGGTCACCAGCCCCACGGTCCTCACTGCGGAGGCAAGTCAGGGTGGAGCCCCATCCAGGCGCCCTCCCGGGGCGGAGGCAGGGGGAGAAGCTGCGAGCCAAGGCACCCGGTGGGGGTGGGGGGGTGGGGGGGGGGGGGGGGCAGGGTCTGGAGGGGAGGCGGCCTGAGTCTGCTGCAGGGAGGGAGGGAGAAGCAGGTGGGCAGAGCCTGGCGGCCACACAGCCCCACAGCCAGGACAGGCCCCCCATGTCCTCGAGTAGGTGAGGCCACAGAGCAGGCCACAACTTTGCAAGAAGCCACTACATGACGCACCATCTGTCCTCCAGGCGCTCTCGGGCTCCAGTTCCGACTGCTCAGAAGCTCCGGCTCTTCAGAATTCCGACGGCGAGCACGGGACGTGGGGACAGCAGAAGGTCCCCCCACCCCCGCCCACCGCAGCTTCCCTCCCTCTCTGCCCGCCCCAGGCCCATCCTCGCTGTGAGGGGCTCGGTGGGCACGGGCGTGGAAGCCCCGGCCTGCACGCCCGACCTGGGTCCACTCCCCAGGCGGCTGGCCTTGGCCGGGCACACACACTCACCCCTGCTCTGACCCCCGCCGGGCCCAGGGGTACACACGCCTGCAGGCCAGTCTGTCCCCAGAAGACAGAGCCGGGGTGAATCCGCGTGAGCCCGGGGCCAGTTCGGCAGGGAAGGGAGTACGGTCTGAACCGCGAGAGCTGCGGGAGCCTGTCCCCGGTCCCACAGACTTCAACCCGTGGCTGGACCCCCCTTCCCAGGTCCGGGCGGCACCCGAGGCAGCCCCTCAGGACCAGCCAAGCTCCCCCGTACCATCCAGCTGGTTCGCTGCACCCCCACCCCCAACACCTACCTGGAGCGGCCGCACGCGAGACGGTGGGGGCGGGGTGGGTCCCACGGGCTCCAGCCTCAGGAGACGTTCCAGGGTCTCAACCTGTGGGGTGCCTCGGCCATCCCAGAGGGCAGACAGAGGCACAGTCGGCAGCCAGCCTGCGTCCGCCTTGTCCATGCTCCTTCCCTGGTCAGTTGCCCCCGAAAACCCGTCGGTGTTGGGTCGCAGGCGTGACTGGTCCATGCAGAGACGCTCGGGGTTTTGCAGGCGGATTGTGGCTCAGCGTGGGTTCAGGGGATGAATGCGGGAGGGACGACAGGCCGGACCGCTGCAGGTGGGCGCGGGCGCTGCTGTCCCGTTGCCCCGTCGGCAGGAGGAGGGGGTGCAGTGAAGGGGCTCGTGGGCGCCCGTCCTGCTGGACGTGGCTGCTCCCCACCGCGTGGCACCCAGCAGGGGTGCAGGCTGGAGGGTAAGACCCCAGGGGTGAGGAGCCCACTTGCGGGGGAAGGGAGGGGGGCGAGGGGGCGAGGGTGGCCGGGACCAGGGTCCAGCCTGAGGAGGCAGAACGAGGCGGCGGCTCCAAGCAGTGGCGCACAGAGAGCCGGACTCGTGCTGCCTATGGAGGCCAAGTGGCCAGGAGTCCAGCATCACCAAGCACTCCCCTCCTCCAGACCTCCGTGCAGGGCTGGCAGGGCGGGTCTTCCTCCCTGTGGTCGCCCGGGGATCCACGCTAATGGGGCTGCCATGGAGTCTGGGGGCCGCAGAAAGCTCCTGCACCACTGCCCACCATGCAGGACGCCTTGCGGGGTGTCCATCCGTGTGGCAAGGGCGGACATCCAGCCGCAGAACACGGTGAGAAAATCCACCTGTAAACATTGATGGGGAAAGAGAGGGTCATCGCGGGCCTCTGTGCTGTGTGGTCCCCTCCCCGGGGCACGTGGGGTCCATGCACACAGCCACGCGATGGACAGACAAAGCCATCTCGGAGACAGAAGGCTTCTGTGTCGCTGTCAGTAACTCGGAGTTTCCGTAACAGATTTCTGACACCTGCTCCCTGCCGGGAGGTCCACGCAGCCTTGGGGCCTGGCGCCTGCTTTCCAACCACCGCTGGGTATGGGAGTTACACCACGTCCAGGCAGTAAGCTGGGGGGACACGTGTCCCCCGAGTGGGAGTCAGACCCCGAGGCCTGGCCCCGCAGCTCCCC
The DNA here is from genome assembly GCF_022355385.1 of Mustela nigripes. Classification (NCBI taxonomy): domain Eukaryota; kingdom Metazoa; phylum Chordata; class Mammalia; order Carnivora; family Mustelidae; genus Mustela; species Mustela nigripes. Next base: position 195,417,357 of record NC_081559.1, on the reverse strand, counting down.
GTCAGCCCCTTCCTGCCTGTCTACTGCTTGCTCCGATTCACCAGGGCCCCAGGACCCAGGGCCCCCATGGACAATAGCATAACAGCCCATGGGCTGGGCAGGGACTCACATACGTGCTGTGATGCTCTTGTGACGGACCGTCCGTCTCTATGTGCTCTGAGTGTCCCAAAGGCCCTGGCCAGTAAAGAAAGCAAGTCTGTGGCCTGCGGCTTTGCTCCCTACTCCGGGGCATACTGGATGCTTGCCAGACCTGGGGGCCCCAAGGAGACCTCCCGACACAGGGCCAGTCTCCTGCAAGAGGGATAAGAACCCCTGCTCAGAGCACGTCCCTCCGTGCCCGGCCTCGCCGCAGGACAGCAGCTCCGGACGCGCGGGCGTCATTGAGGCCCCATCTGGGCGGGTCTCCGCGGGGGCAACTCTTCAAATGGTTATTTCCGGCCTCTGAAGAGTTTCTTACGTGCCGCACTGAGGCAGGCGTGAACACAGCGGCTGTCCAGAGTTATTACTCGGCCGTGTCTAAGTCCGACTGGCAGACGAGTTGGAGAAGCTTGACCCCTCATCACGACGGGACGACTGAAAGCCGTGAGGCTGTTTTCAACACCGGCGGCTGTTCCTCACTCCAGCTCGCGTCCTGCCCTGAGCCCCTCCTGCGACGTGCCGCTGGCCGTCCAGACGTGCAGGGCCTGGGGCTGCCCACGAGGGGCGAGGGCCTTTCTCCTGCAGGACGAGCAGCCCCGCCAGCCCCCCAGACCTGCAGCCCCCACGCAGTTTCAGAGTTCAGGGCAGATGGGGAAGCCCCTGTGTGGTCTGAATAGGTTGTAACCGCCCCGGGGCGCCTGGGGGGGCTCAGGAGGTGACATGTCTGCCTTCGGCTCAGGTCGTGATCCCGGGGTCCTGGGATCCAGCCCCACATCGCTGGGGGGCGGCGTGTCCTTGCTCAGTGCTGAGTCGCTGGTCCTTCTGACCCTCACTGCACTCACACTTCTCACTACTCACTCACTTTGTCCAGGGACGAAGGCCTTGGGTAACTGGCTTCTTAGAGTAAACCCTCGTCCACGGCGGGTCTGGGCCGTGGGTCTGGGGGTCCGGGCCACGGTCCAAAGCAGAGCATAGCCATATGTCACCACGCACTGAGAAGGGGAAAGCCCCGTGATCGTCCAGGCCGACCCTCAGATTCAGAAACAGGACCAGAGGGGCAGCCACGGGCCTGCAGTCGCACAGCTAGGGACACACCTGCACCAACAAACCCCCCAGGCTGGCTGGCGGAGGTGACAGCGAAACGCACCGGGAGTCAAGGCCATCTGGGCCCCCCATGCAAGTCTTCTCTGGTCCAGCGGATGAAAAGGACCAACTCACCACTCGGTCAAGCCAGGTGATCCAGAGCTGGGACAAAGGCCTTGGAAGGAGTCGGTCCCCGGAGAACGTGGGAGAAGCAGCTCGGCCAGACTGGGTGGAAACTCACTCGGAGTTCGGTCACTGATTCCGAGGTCCGACTGCGGACCATCACCTTGGGGGAGCATGCGTGGAACCCGGGCGCCAGACCCCGCCGTGTCGGGTTGGGGAGGGAAAGCCCCTCTCGCGATCTCCCCAGCTCTCCCAAAGAGGAAGGGGCCAGGCTGGCCAAAGGTATCGCGAAACATGACAGGCATCTGATGTTTTGAATTTCAGACAACCCAGAAACGTTTTCAGCGTAAGTATGCTCCCAACACGAAACTCTAGAGAAAGGAGTCACGGATGAGGTGAGGTGCATATTTAACTGGGTGTCCCACATCCCGTGGGGTGGTCCTAGTGGGAGCAGGTATACGCCTGTGTCTCCCCGTGTCCCTGTGTCTGCAGCGTCCCACGCGGGAAGGACCCGCTTCCTGGGCACTGAGGGAAGGCCGCCCTCTCCTCCTGCTCGTGGCCCGGCCTCTCCATTTTCTCGGCTCCCCCAGGGCCAGGAGCTCTCCACTCGCACACAGCAGGCATCACCGTCCTTCAGGCTGAATGGATGAAAAATCAAACACCAGAGCCCAGCAGACATGGGGCGGAGACCCGGCCTGGGGGGACAGCTAAGCAGCCGCTCAGCCCAAAACCTGTTCCCCATCCCATACCCCACTCGCTCACGGGGGCGTCTGGCCTCTCCTTGCTCCGTTCCCCGTGGAAGCGGCTGTGAGGCTCCCGACAGGAAAGCACGCACGGATAAGACAGGAAGGCAGGGGGCGGCACGCAGTCTTGGGGGCGAGCTGGGGTCTCCTTCCACTCCCCCCCTCGCTACCGTCCCCACACAACTGTCTTCTGGCTCCACAGCCGGCCAGAGGCCCCTCTCTCGCCTGGTCAGCTGTGGGACAAGATGCCCAGCATCTCCGCGTCAGGCCCGTGAGGAGGCCAGGAGGCGCGGCCCCTGGCTGGGGGGCAGTATCCCTGCCATCGGGGCAAAGGACAGGGCGGTGGCCCCTCCCCGCTCACCAGCCTCCAGCAGGGGACATCCCAAACTGACCCCTGCCCGGGCATCCCCTGCTCAGCCTTCCTCGGGCCCCCCACGGCACACCCCCATGTGCCCGCAGAGCCCGCCTCCCTTCCCTCTGCTGCAGGGCCGCCAAGGGGAGGAGGTGCCCAAAAGCCCGCCCCCCCCCCCCATACCTGAGGTCGCAGGTCCGCTGACAGCACGTGCTCTGCTCCTAATAAGACGCCAGGCCTCCCGCTGCCAGGGAGGAAATCTCATGTTCCGAGCAGCGGGGAGGCGGCCGCCCTGGTCTACTGGGCGGTGCTGGCGGCCAGCATGATCACAGCCCTGGGAAGGAGGCAGAAGCAGTGGGGGTGGGAGAGCCAGAGTGTGGAGCCCGGAGAAACGTCTGGAATTCGGGACCTGGGCCAGGGGCGGACAAGAAACAGGCTCCTGCGGTAAAACTGCCTCATGGGCTCAAAGTGACAACTCGAAAGATCTGCTCCTCAGGCCCCAGAGGACCGGCCTCCCTCGTATCAGTGCAGGGCAGGGTCTCAGGGCAGGACAGACAAGCCGCAGGCCGAGCCGCCTTGACAGTGCAGGGCCCCACAGCCGTGTCCGTCACCCCCGCTTAGCCCCTTTGCGGAGCCCACCCTGGCCTCCAGCCCCCCAGCACTGGGCGCGGAGCGGGAGGGGACCCTGGGCCTCGGAGCCCCAGCCACCAGGGCCCGGCCTTGAGATCACCTTCCCTACGAACCGCCCGCTGGCAGGACCCTGTGCATCAACAAGAGGCTGCGCGTCTGCAGCCCCGACTCCAGAGCAGCTAACTGCTCTGAGGCCCTGTGCCCCGATTCGACGCAGCTTCTCGAGAGGCTGATGGAGGCTTGAGTCCCCATCCCCAGCCCGACCCCAGCAGAGGCTCCCTTCCAAGGAGGGGGACAGCGCTGCTCCCCAGAAGGACACTGTCCGCCCCCTCCACCGTTCTCGGTCCCCAGCTCTGCCCCCTGCCTCCTGCACCCCTCCTGCCGCCTCACCTTCCTGACCCTCAGGCCCCTCCCCTCTCCCCCTGTGCTTGGGGCCATTCTGGACTCAGGGCAGATGCCCCAAACCACACGGAGACAGGATCGGGTTACAGGGCCAGTGCACAGATGGAGAGAGCCTGCTTGGGGCCCCAGAAAACGCTTGGCCGAGGTGACGTTTCACAGGGAGAGGTCAAGGGAAGAGTCAAGGGTACAGTGTCTGCAGGAGGCAGGACGGCCGCAGGCAGGGAGCGAGCCCCCAGGGTGGAGCTCTGAGACACAGGCCTCCTGGCACGGGGCCGGGGGAGCTCTAAGATGGGGCCCTCCCGGCAGCAGAAAGACAACCCATTAGGGTGGTCTCCCTAGGTCCAGGACAACACGGGACCCTCCTCTGAACAGTACAGAAGCCCCAGGGACATTCACTGCCCTCTGGAGCTCAGTCACGCCGGCCCATTCCGGGCTGAGAGCTGAGCCGCAAGCCAACGGCCTCCAGCAGGCTGGGCAGGTGGGGCTGAGCCTGGTCTGTGGAAACCATGGCCCTGAGGTGGAGGGACAGTGATCTCGATGGCAAGGGCCAGGGCACTGGACACACTGACCCAAGGAAGAGATGGTGGCCCTGCTGGGGACACTGCGGGCAGAGGGCCAGACTCTGGATTCCGGGGGCCCTGGGGAGCCGGCAAAGGTTTGGGAGCAAGACAAAGCCAGGGGAAGAAAGGCGGGAGTGAGACGGACCAGGGGCTGGCCCGTGACCCTCCAGAGGCTGACCACAGTGGTCATGCACATGTCCACATGGCAGTCCGAGCCGGGGGAGGGCAGATCTCGCAGAAGAACTGGGCACTTCCTTCCACAGCTGTCCGGGGTCTCCTTGGGGCCGCCAGTCGGCAGACTCAGGCCAGGCTGACTAGAGATGGGCCAGGATCCGCTCAAGCAGCAGAAGCAGGGCATGGCATTCGGCCGAGGCCAGGGACCAGGAAGCAGGGATGCCCCCCATAGCCGGTTGAGCCAGCCCCCGGCCCAGGATGGCGGTGGAGGGCAGGAGGGTCCACGGCAGCGGCCGTCCTGCCTGGAAACTTGCAGAGAGCAGGCCTTTGAGAAAGAGCAGTGTGCACAGTCAGCACCAGAGTCCCCGCCAGCCGTCCGTGGTCTCCTGTGGTTGAGGCCTGGACACCGCCCCAGGCAACGAGGGGCTGGCAGAGACAGGAGACGTGGGCCGGGAGGCTGACCAGGCCTCCAGCAGCAGCAGCTGCCCAAGGCCCCAGGACGCAGGTGCGTTTCCCTCTGAAAGGCAAGACCCCTCACATAGGAAACCTCCTGCCATTTCTGCAGTGTGGCTCCCTACCCGGGGGCAGGGGGGTGGAGGCTTCAGGAAAACTGCCTGGGGGTCTCCCCGGGGGTGCCAGGTGGAGGCTGGGGGCTCCAGCCTGAGGAGCCCCCAGGCTCAGCCACCCGATTCCGTAGGAATCTCGGAGCTTTTGACCCAAGCCGTCCACACCCCCTTCCGCTCATCCAGGACAGAGAAAAGAGAAAATCAGCTGCAGTAGAAGTCTGGGTCCATGTGAGCAACTGTCCGGGTGACTTTTTCCGACAGAAAGCAGGGACAGGACTGTGGGGCCCTCCTGACGCCCGGCATCTTGTTTTCTCGGTGATTTTATGAAGAGCCAGGTCAATTTCCACTTAAATCCCGAGGCTGGGATCCCTTCGCCTAGGATTCTATTTTAAAACGCTGAAAGACTATTTCAGCGCAGGAATCAATAAAATGCACCCAAAAAAATGGAAAAGGAGCTTGCGGAGCCAAACAGCCTCTCACTAAAAGCTGTTTTTTAAGACATCGGTAAGCTGCGGCTTTAACGTGATTCCGCGGCCCACACTCAGTTCTCTCGGATGTTTCCGTGGCCGGCGGCACCCGCTGTCATGTCCCAGCCAGGCAGGGTGGGGGTCCCCACAGCTGCTCCTCGGGGAGGAGGCCTGCAGGGTCCGCCCGGAAGCCGCCTAAGGCTCTGGCAGATGAACGACCAAGCCCGGATCGATTGCCCTAGCCGGGTGACAATCTGACCTTGGGCAGAGGAGCCGTCCACAGCTCTGGTGTCTCTGGTGCGGGCCCACGGGAGCCATGGGAGCAGGAAGAGTGAGGGCAGGGGCTGGCCCTGAGCACAGCCCAGGAGAGGGGCGGACAGATCCTCGGACAACCTCAGGAGCACGGGAGGCAACCCCGCCGTGTGGACACCACCGGCCACCCGGGAGCGAGCAGCCCTTGCTGGGTGAGGCCAGAGACGTCCGAGCCCAGACTGTGAGATTGGTGGTGGCCTCCCCTCTCCTCCGAGCCACAGTCCCCTTAGCAGAAATGCTTTCGGGGACCCCATCATATGGGGGGCGGGGCTGGAGACAGAGCCGGTGCCTCCCTGCCTGTCTGGGTCTCAGCCTCCGCAGGGGTCCTGTCACCAGAAGAGGAGTCAGACCTGGGCCTGGGGACCCTCTCACACTGGAAACGAACCTGTGCTTGAACAAGAGGGCGGGCCCGGGCCTGCTGGCTCCACAAAGACCAGCGACGGGCCCTTCCAGGGGCCCCAGAGCCTCCGCTCACGTCAGCCATCCCGTTCCTGCCCTGATGCCAACAGCCCCCCAGCAGGAAGGGCACGAAAGTCAAATTCAGAAGCTCATCCAGGAAACGATCAAGTGTGCCTTTGCAGCGACCCGCCGCCCCCCCCCCCCAGGGCAGGTGGGGGAGAAGGCTGAGCGCCAGGGAAGTGGATGGGGTGGGAGGCGTCCTGGAGGGGCTGGCGCTCTGCCAGGCAGGAAACAGCGTGAGCTTCCCGCCTCGCCCGTGCCAAGAAACAGGGTCGTGAGCAGCGGAAAATCACATCTCCGATGTCTACCTCCAGGCTGCAACAAAGAGGCTGCCGCGCTGCAATTATCACAACAAAAGGACAAAAGGAAGCCGCCTTTCCCGGGGAGGCTGGAGGCTCTCGCAGGGTCCCGGAGGCTGTGCTCGCTGCTCCAGCAGCAGCTCCAGCGGAGCGTGCCTCCGGGGACCCATTTCACAGGCAACAATGCAAAGACCAGGCCCTGGACGCGCAGGATTTGAACCCAGACGCTTCGCCCAACACGCGCAGCCTCCCTGCTGGGTCTGCCGGCCGCCCTGAGTCCGGCTCACCCCCAGCTCACCCCTCCGCCTCGCCCTCACCCCCACCTGCTTTAGGGTCCCCGGAGCAGGGAGGCCTCTTCCGACGACCGCCCCAGACACCTCCCCGGCCCCGCCCCTCCCCACCCGCTTGCTGGGTTTTCGCCTCCCGCCCCTGACCCTGGCAGAAGCTCAGGGCACTTCTTTCCCGTCTAGCTGTCCCCACAGGAGTGCATCTCTGTGAGGCCGCGATCTCATGGCCGTTGTTCACGGCAGCCTTCCATCCTCTGCGCCTGGCCCCCGGGAGCCGCTCCTCGAGTCCTCGGGAATGAGGCGGGCGTCGCTCCTTCCTTCATCACTACACCGATGGAGCCTGAGTCCCCACAGGGGCCCGGCACCGCATTAGCCCTGGGAACAGAGCACAGCTGCACAGCTCGCCGGCCAGTGGGGGAGACCGAGGAACACACACAAAATATAAGGCATCTCCGGGGGGATCATGGGGCAAGGGACTGGAGTCCCGTGGTCCGGAGGAAATGGGGTCCTCTGGGCGGGAAGGCCGGGAAATCCCTCAGACGCGCTGGGACATCACACAGTGGAGGAGTGAGCCAGGCGAGGAACTGGGGCAGGGTGCTCCAGGCAGGAAGCAGCAGGTGCAAAGGCCCTGTGGCAGAAGCAAGCTCAGGATGGCCAAGGAGCCTTGCAAGCCAGCGTTGCCCTGCAGGTAGGAGGCTTCTCCGCGGTGACTGATCATCACACCAGGGCCAGCCCAGCCTGGGGAAACTGAACCAGAGTCCACAAGGCTCTGGCCCCTCTGTCGTCCATAACCCAAGCGGCCCTCCAGAGCAGAAGGCTTTACCCTGCCCCAAACTCTGTCTCCCCACCAACCGATCTTCACCCCTATTCTAAACCCACAGCTAAGCCCAATTCCCCTCAACCACAACTGTCCCCACCCAATTCCTAGAATCCTGCCCCACCACCTGATTCTGCCTAAACCCCAACTTTGCCAACCACCTGCCAGCCCAGTCCCAGCTCCAGACCCAGGCCCAGCCTCAGCCCGAGATCACGGCCACCCCCACACTGACTCAGCCTTCTACTCCCCTAGCCACTCCTTGTGGCCTATGCCCACCACCCACCACGTCTGCTCCTTCTGTGGGTCTCACGGGGATCCCTGCCCACCACCGAGCACACACATCGCGTCTGAGACTCAGCGGAGACCTCATTCGGCTCACAACACAGGGTCTGCTGATGGCCCTGGCTGGTGACCACGGGCCCTCTGACCCTGGGCTCACCCTGACTGTCTACCCTGGGGAGCTCCCACATGGGCAGGGGTGGGGGTCGCTGCCCAAGGAAGAGGCTGCGTGAACACCCCCACCCCCGCGGGTCAGCCGGCGTCGCCATGACAAGCAGAGGCCGGGCGCTTGAGACAGCAGAAACAGCCTGGGGGTCTGGGACCTGGGCGCGGGCGTGGCTGGTCCTCCTGAGCCTCCCTGCCGGCGTGTGGATGACCGTCCCCTCTCCCGTGTCCTCACATGGTCGTCCCCCAGTGCATGTCTGCGCCCGCTCTCCCCCCGTGTCCTCACGTGGTCGTCCCCCAGTGCATGTCCGCGCCCGCTCTCCCCCTCTCGTAAGGACACCGGTCAGCGTGGATCAGCCCCAGTGACCTCCCTTCCCCTCATCACTTCTGCAAAGACCCGTCTCCAGGCACCGTCGCGCTGAGGCCCTGGGTGAGAACTCCAACATGCCACTTGAGGACCACAGTTCAGCCCGTAACGCCATCAGCCGCGTCCGCATCAGCTTCCAGGGTCGCTAAGGACCCTCCAGTGCTGCTGGGAGAACACGTCGCTGTGCTGCAGCTTCAGCTTTCCCGGGTGGGTTGTCTCCGCTTGCTCTGGCCAGGCCCGGGGGCGGAGCTCCGCCGTGCTCAAGGGGCAGTGGTGGCCTAGGCCCCAAGCCACGTGAAGGTGGGGCCATCGCGGGCAGACCCTGGACTCCCGAGCGGGGCCGTGCACCTGGGGGGCGGCGAGGACCACCCATCCATGAGGGGGTGAAGGGCCAAGGTCCCTCACTTCCTTCTTGGTTTTCTTCTGGAAACAAACAGAGGGGTAGACGGATGGATGCGTGAACCCGTCCCTTCAGAGAGAACAACCAAAACTCAGTGCCACAGTCACATACTGACGGAGGAAAAGAGTGAAGCCGGCTCTCCCCTCCTGTTGACTTACCTCTGTTGGTGTGACCCAATACCACATCAGCTTCTTCTCGCCCTCACCGCACCCCTCCGTGCCCACCTCAGGCAAGCTCCGCCTGTGCACTGCCCCCTGCACCGGTCACCCCAGCATTCAGGTCAGGGCTGCCCGGGGCTGAGCCTGCGGGAGGGCTGGGTCCAAGGCCAGCTGCCTGTCTCGGGTCGCCACTCACTTCCTCAGATGGCCGGATGGGGTTGTGCAGCAACCCCGCCAGCCGGAGTTCCTTCCCCATGTCCCAGGCACCCTGAGGAGCCCAGCCCAGGCCCGCACATCCCCACCTCATCCTCTTCCCAGAACCCGCTGGCAGCCTTTCCGGGCAGGTGTCAGGTCTCGGCCCTGCCACCAGGACAGTCACGGAGATCAGGACTGGGAAAGCAAGATCCAGGCAGCCCGCAGCCCGTGTTCTGAGCCCAGTTCCTGCCTCTCCCGGAGACGGACGCTGCTCAGGAAAGACCCCACGCCACACTCACAGCCATGGCCCGTGGGATCGTCCCCCATCTGACGGGACATGAGGATCCCTGCCCCACACACGCTGCAGGGATCGCGGTCACCATCCCCACCTGCCGCCCAGGGTCTGGACGGGAGAGGCAGAACGGCGCACCCGCAAGTCATGGAGGGTCTGCAGGGTCAAGCAGACCCGCTGGGTGTCAACGGCCATTGTGGACGGTGGGCTCTTTCCACGCAATGTCCCTCCCATTCAGCTTCTTGAGAACGGGACCAAGATCGAGGAAAATAGAGCAGCATAAAATAAACGAGTGAAAACGAGGCACGATCTCGCCCAAGGTCACACCACCCTAGGATTTGCACTCTGGCTCCTCCCTTCCCCCCGCTGCTGTGGCCTTGCTCACAAGCGTGCAGCCCACACCCCCGAGACCCTCAGGACTGCTTCGTACGCGTCCCCATGGGGCCTCCCCCCTGCCCGTCCCCGGTGACTCTGCTGGGCGTCGGGAGGCCCCTGCTCTCGGGCCCCACTCGCCACCATTGAAAGGGGCAGATCACGTCTCCCTCCACCGTGGAGGGGGATTGGAGGCCCCCCAAAAGGGGGAAATCCTTATTTGGTAAAAGCGTCTTTGCCAGTGTCATTGAATTAAAGATGGTGAGATGAGAAGATTGTCCTGGATTTTCCGAGTGGCCCTGCCTCCAACGGTGAGTGTGAGTGTCCTTATAAGGAAGAGGCAGGGAGATACTGAGACGCACAGACGAGGGAGAGAGTGGGGAGTGGGGAGTGGGGAACGACGCAGAGACTGAGGGCCACATGCCCCAGGGTGCCTGGAGACCCCAGAAGCTGGAAGAGGCAAGAAGGACCCTCCCCCGTAACAGTGGGTCCCCCCGGTGCCCTCTCTGCCCTGCCTGCTTGCCCGGCCCACCCTCGGCCCCCACTACTATCCTCCCCAAAACAGACTTCTGCACCTGGAACCTCAGACTGTGACCTTTTTTTGGAATAAGTGTATTTGTAGATGTAACTAAGGCAAGGGTCTCGAGAAGAGATTGACCTGGGCGTTGCTGAGGGGTTCAGCTGGCCGAGCGTCCAACTGGGGTCATCATCTCAGGGTGGTGAGACCGAGCCCCGCGTCAGCTCTGCGCTGGGCATGGCACCTGCTGATGATTCTCCCTCCTTCTTATGGGACAGTTACGCCCGTTCCCGGCAGCTGACGCGCTCATCGGGCTCTGCCAGGTTCAGAGGGAAATGCTGGCTGCCGGGCAGCAAGATAAGATACGTAAGGCCTAACTCGCGGTGACCGTTCTTTTACTCCGAAAACCACTTGCTAAAGAAAAATCTCAGCTGTCGTAAATCACCGTTGCTCAGCAGCACGTGGGCGGCCGGTGGAAGCCTGGGCGCATTCATCATGGTTTTAGGGGCTCTGGTAGCCTGCTCTGGTTTAAATGTGCAAATTGCAGCCTCTCCCTGAGCCACCACTCCTCCTTTAGCAAACTTCTCCCCTTCAGCTAGCAGCATGCTTCTCGGAGCGCCAGAGCAGCTCAGACATCACCTCCTACAGGGAGCCCCCTCTGATATACACCCCAAGATGAGTTTTTTCCTGGAAGAGAAATGGGCAGGTGTTGTTGACAAAGTCAAGGCAAGACCGTCTAAGGGTGGTTTTTATGTTTCCAGGAGCTGAGTATATACAGAAGAGTTCCCCGGCCCTCACTGCTGCAGCCTACAGCCTACAGATCAAATCTGGCCCATTCTCTGTTTTTATAATTACAGTTTTATTGAACCTGTTATACCCATTAATTGGTATATGCCACAAAGCCTGAAAGATCAGCTGTCTGTGTGTTTATAGGAAAAGTTCTCCAACCCTTGACCTTGACCTTGACTTCGAATGCCACCCGACGAATGATCACTCTTTCCATTTGCTGGTGCAGAGTAAGGTTTAGAGATGGCCATGGGCTCTCCCCGGGCTGCACAGCAGTGAGTCCTAGTGCGGGAGCCTGGAATCAGGGTCTCTGCTCCCTGTTAGGTCTGTGCGTCTAACCTGCACGGCTGACCTCGTGCAGAGAAAGGCAGCCAAAACCCAAATGTCTAGTGGACACAGCGTGATCATTCTGGCCTTGTTCCCTCACAGTTTCCTGGGCCAGCTCTGCAGAATCCCACCTCCTAGCTCTCCGTCCAGACGGGGACCTCAGCTCACAGAGGCCTCTCTACGTACGCGCCCATTCTCTTCCTGCTGCCTGCATTCCTCCAGGGAAAACCGTTCTCGGCCCTGAGCAGCCACCGTGGGAGAGTGACGTGTCCCTTCCGGGCTACCAGGCCTCCCCCAGAGCCCTAAGGAGCAGGGTGGGAGGAGGGATATGGATAAGCTCCAGGCATGGTACCCGGCTAGGACTCAGAAAAAGAGGAAGGCCCAGGACACACAGCCACGGGCCGGGCACATGGTCCGATGTCCTGGCACAAAAGAGGGGACACTCAGAGGTCACTGTTGTGAGCTTAAAGGAGGGGCTGTTTCTAGATGAGTGGGTGGGGTAGAGGACACCCACTAGGGAGACTGAGTCGCCCAGAGCCCACCGCAGGCAGGAGCAGGAGAGATACCAGTGGCCGCCACCCTAGCAGCCAAATAGGGGGGCTACCGGCAGGGGCGGGGCCTTGGGGATGAGCCCACTCACAGCCCACTTGCAGCCTGCAGGGGACACGGGGTGCAGGGGCCCGCCTTCCACCTCCTACCAGGGCCTCCCATGGCAAAGCACAACCGGGAGCCCCACGGCTACCAGCGGCCCGTGCCGGCACCTGCCCCTCCATCCGGGCCACTTTGTCTCCACCTGTCAGCAGGGGACAGGTCGCGCTGCAGCGGCAGGGAGCCGGGCTCTCACACAGCACCGTCCGGGGGCCCACGCTCATCTGCCAAGAAGATCACGGGCGGCCTGTGTTGGCGCCGCACCGGCCTGACTCCCTTCTGCTCTCACAGCCTTGGCCAAGGCGAGGGAAGGGTGCTGGGGCCAGTGGCAGGACAGGACAGGTGAACAGGGTGTGCGGCAGGGACGGCGGCCGCCGTGGGGACCCCGGGCCACGGTTACCACCACCTGCGACGCTCCGTCCACACGCGACGCTCCGTCCACATGCTCATGGGGCCTGCTCATCCGCCCCTCTGGTCCGCCAGAGCACACCCTCGCAGAGGTCATCCCAGTCGCACTCAGCGGGCCCAGGACATGTGGGCAAGCACTCACTGAACGGGGGAGCCCACCAGCCCCGACTCTGCATCCTCCCAGGGAACCTGCCGGCACCGCCCGCAGCCAAGCGTGCCGTGGGGTCCCGAGGGCTGACCACCTGCCGCCCAGCCAAGCCACCAGGGGCCGCACAGCCAGCCACCCTGTGCCCACGGCAGGCCCGCTCCACAGGGCCACCATCCGTGGCCGGGGGTGGGGGGTTTTCTCTCGGAGCAGCACCAGCTGCCATCCCTGCTCTGTTCCCCGCAGACGGAACAGACACTGGAGCAGCCAGACAGAGCTGTGGGAACAAAAGCCTCTAAAACACGTGCCCCGGGCCGGCCGTGGCAGGAAGCTGCTGGCACAGCCGCATTTCCTGTCGGGGGACAGCGAGTCAGGAGACGGCCTCCGTGCTGAGTTGGCCCGATGCTGTGCCCTGCCCTGCGGGGCCACCGTGGAGGGGAAACGGGCCCTGGCCTCGGGGAGTCCGCCTCTCTGGGGCTGTCAGACCGAAGGGAGGAATGTGGGTAGAGTCAGCCGCTCGTCCTTCCTTCAGGGAGCGCCTACTGCACGCAGCGGCAGCGGGGAGCAAGGGCCGGGCTGGCCTCTGCCCAGTGGAGCTCACTGCCCCGCGGCGAGACTGCAACCGGGCCAACACCCCGCCGGTGCCACACCACAACCGTGGCCATAAGTGCCACGCAGAAGGAGGAGGCCTGTGAGTGGCTCTGGTGGGGTCTGACCCCACTAGGCAGGGGTATGAGTGGAGTGCTGCAGGGAAAGAGGCGCTGGGAACAGCATGACAGCAGTGGGAACAGCATGTGCAAACGCCCCACGATGCAGGAAGCGGGTGAGCCGGGGAGTGAGGAGGGGACAGGCTGGGAGCTCAGGCTGCCCACAGAGGCAGGAGAAGCTCCAAGGACCGTGCAGACCCAAGTGGGGGTCATCCTGTTCCTAGAACAAAGAGAGGCCACTGGAGGGTCTGGGCTTCGTTGTTTGGTTTGCGGTGTTTGGGGGAAGGGGGATGTGATCAAGTTCACATGTGAAACGCGGGAACCGTTTGGGGGGTGGCATTGACCAGGAGAGGCATGGGTGGGGAAGGAAGGGACCCCGAGGGCAGCTCTGACTCCTCGGTCAGGACCTCCTGACAGAGGCGTTCTGCAGAGATGAGTGTCTTAGAGGGACCCTGGGGACCCCAACATCGGGACCCAAAAATCTGCCCCCACCCTGACTTGCAGGACCACCCCTGGGGAGTCCTGGGGCTGGATGGAGGCACAGGAGTCTTGTCCAGACTGGGGACACAGACACGCCATCCGGACCCCTCCTGGCACTCAGGCGAGAGATCCGGGTCACAAAATGCAGGGACTCGGCTTACAGGACACTCCAGAGTCCTGTAGGGTCCAGACGTCCAGAGGGACGGTCTCCGTGAAGCTGCCTTCAAGGCCCAGAACAATCACCGGCATTTTGCCCAGGTCTGTTTGCTGGAATTTTCCGAGATGCCTGGACCTAGTACCTTATGAAATCTGCATGAATATTCATGAAAATCACATGCAAATCACACCACCCTGATCAGCTGGAGGAAAAGCCCCGCCTCATCCTTCCCTCGGGGGCGGGAGCAGCAGAGAAGACGTGCGGCCCAGAGAGACCTTGTCGTCCTCCGTCACCCACGTCAGATGGGGAAACCGAGCCCAGAGGGCGGCACCTGTGTGCCCGCAGCCGCCCAGCTTGTCCAGGAGGAACTGGCAGGAAGCCCCCAGGCTGGGGCCCCTCCTTCCCCTTGGAGAGAGAAGAAGGGCCCCCCTTTGGCAGGTGCCAAGCAGGCAAAGTCTAGACTTCTTGGTGGGAGGGAGACGCCTTTGCAGAGGCTCCTAGGTGCCACTGATAAGAAGCAGTAGTATTTGCTTTTAAACCTACTTCCGGGAGCTATCAATACCCTCCCCAAATCAAAGTCAGCTCCAAAAATAAAGCATCCACCAGTCCCCGTGTGGATTAAATGTCACCGCAGAGAAGCAGAGGAGTGATGTGTCTCCGCCCAGAGCAGGAGGGGGCTGGGGGCTGGCCAGGGCACCGCCCCTGCTGCTCGCAGCCATCCCAAGCCTCCCCTGCCCAGCACGTGCTTGGGGGGCTCCTGCGCCGGGGGTGCTGTTGCCAGGAGCCCCTTCCCCACAAGCAAGCACATCCCCATTCCCCTTGCTCAGATGAGGACAGTCAGGCTTGGGGACAATCAGGTCTCACAGAGAAGCACAAGCAGCCCTGAGATGGGGGCCGGGCCCCTCAGGGAGGCGCGCAGGGGTCCGGCGTCTGCCTCCCTCAGCTCCTGGGAAGGGGGTCCAACGGCAGGACTTGACGTCAGACGAGGTGAGTCCACCAGGCCTCAGGCTTCTCATCTGTCAGATGGGTTAGAGAGATGCTTCCCGCGGGGGCGATTGCAAGCATTCCACGAAACCCGGACCTGGAACGTCGGCACAAGGAAGAGCTTCTCAGGCAGGCCCCGGACCATGTCCCCGTGGGGCCGCCAGCCCTCGTGCGGGTGAGAAAGTGAGGTCAGCAAAAGCCTGGGCCCCCCCTTCCACACCCTCCACCTGGCCTCCAGGCACTTCTGGGGACAGAGACTGAGGCCAAGCCGAGACCCGAACAGGGAGCCGCGAGCTGAGCTCTGCCGCCTCCCGCACTCGTCTCCTGCAGCAGCCGGGGGTCCTGCCAAATGTCCTATCCCACACCCCAACATGCTCCTCCCTCACCCAGGGCACCCACCAGGCTGGCCTTCCCTCCGCAGTCACCAGCACCCCGGGGGGCCCGGGCCGCGGCCGCGGGGTCAGTCTGCTGGCAGACACACACTGAGCCGGGGGGCTCTCTCTCCCTCACCCTACAGAACTCATCCCTGCAGGTGCCTGGGACGGGGTGCTGTCCTCAGCATGTGGCCACAGCCCTGGGCCCCCTTCCCGAGCCTGCACCTCCCTACACCGGCACCACCGGCCTCGAGCTGGAGTCTCCTTGATGACCAGCCTGGCACACGGCAGCCCCCACCTCCCGGAGGCAGCGAGCCCACCCATGGGCTGTGACGTGCAAGCCCCCTCCGCCATGCTCCCATGGCTGGGGCTGCCCAGAGTGGCTGCTGCGGGATGGGCAGGCTCCTGCTGGGAGCAGTGCTAGCGCCTCCCTGGTCCTGATCATTCGCGATGGGCCGGGTCCCCAGGGCGCCCTAGAGGCGGCAAGGCTTCCTGGGTGGAAAGAATAGGAGTCCGATTCATAGTGCAGGGGAGAGACCCCGGAGCAGGAGAGGGACGGGGGTGCGAGCCCAGTAGACGGAGCCAAAAAGGCTGATGGTGTCCACAGGGAGAGCGCAGCGGCAGCCAGGCCCCGAGCGGCCGGCAGGTGGAGAAGGGAAACAGGATCCTGGAATTCAACACCGGCCTCCGGCAGACGCGATGAACACACACAGACGGGCTGGGAATGCCGAGCTCGGGCGCCGGGCGGGAGGCCAGAGGACGAGAACGAGCACCGTGGACGCCTGGGGTCCCACACGGGGCCACACCACCACAAGAGAAGGGCCATGGCCCCGTTCCACAGACCAGGAAACTGAGGCTCGGAAAGGTGGGGACAGGAGTGGGATGCAAGCCCACATCCCCCGGCCCCTCGTGTGGCTCGAGGGTCAGCCGGCAGCTGCAGGACTCGTCCCAATCCCGTCACCCTGGGTTGGCGGCCATGAAGGGAAAGGGCCACTTCCCTGCGGTCCTGAGACGCTCCCGTGGGCTTCTCTTCACAAGCTTCCGAGGAGGCCGCGACCTTCACCGGGCCCTGGAACTCACTGATTAACAGACCCCAGCCTGTCACTGCCTCCCTCCAGTGTGTCGGGGGCTCCTAGGAACAGCTGCCCAGGCCCGATCTCGTCACCGAGGCCACTCCTGCCCCTGCCGGGCCAGGACGGCCTCCGCTCCAGCCGCCCCTCCCTGCGCCTCGAAGACCACCCACTCACCCCACGGGCCGACCCCAGCCTTCGGTGACCACCACCACCAGGCCTGCCCCACCCATCCCTAGGGAGTACTGCGCCCTACACTGCCCCCTACCCCCAGCCCTCTCCCTCGGGCCACTCCTGGCACCGTGCCCTAGGTCTGCTTGCCTGGCTGGGAGTTGCCATGCGGTCTGGTCTCCTGGGAGAAGGAGCACAAAGGCAGCCAGATCCCATGGGAGCCCGAGCACGTGCAAGGTTCCCATGCGGTCTCCTCTTGACACAGAGACTGGCCTCTGTCCCCTGTGTCCGTCAGTCAGTGGGGAAGGTGAGGGCACCCTGGAGGGAAGAATGGGGGCTGTAGGCAGCAGCATGCACTGCCGGGCAGGGTCCCCAGGGCCGGGAGGGGCACCCACCATGCTGAGGGGACAGGCCAGCCGGCGAGCAGGGAAACCATGTCACCTCAGCCCCAGAGGAACTGGGTCACACCACCCCGTAAAGCTCTGTGTCCGGCACCGGCCTCCCACTGCCCACCTCTGAACGGAACCGAAGACAACTCCACATGGAGACCGGGCAAAGGTCTGAGGGGAGACAAGCCCTTAGGTTTTGTGGACAAAAGCCCAGGACACGAAGCAAAGGTTCCAGGAAATCCCTCAGGGGCCATCAGACTAGGACTCCCCGCTGGGACCAAGGCCTGGGGGCCGGCCAGGAGGCTGCCTCAGGAGAGGGGACAGGAAGGACGGAGAGCCCCAGCCAGGCAGAGGACAGAGGCCGGAAGACCAGCCCCAGCCCAGCCAGGAGCCCCTGCGGGTGGAGGAGGTGGGACACGCTGCCGTGCCCGGGAGCCACGGGGAAGGGCTGCAGCATCTCCACACCTCAGTGGCCTAGACCACCCGCACTGTCCCCCCCCATCTCTTGGGAGTCCGGGGTCACCCGGCCCCTCCCCAGCTTAGTCAGGAAACCGAGCCTGTAGGCTTTTATCCCTTCCGAGAGGGGCAAGCTAGCAGGTCCCCAGGTCCAGAAGGCGGGGCGGGGAGGGGGCACGCAGGTGACAGAGCCAGAGGCACAGGAGGCCAGGCACCGCAGACATCACCCCAAGAGGGCAGTACCCCACTCTCACCCGGGAGGCTTTGCCATGCCCCCCAGGACTGCGATCTGACCCCGACACCTCCCTCCCTTTCCCTGCCTCCCCAGCTTCCAGACGCTTCCCCGCAGGTCCTGGATGAGAATCCTGGAGCGGTACGCCGGCCTGCAGAGTCCAAACAGAGGCGAGAAGCCCAGAACAGAGTCGGCTTCACACGTTGACTACGGCCTTGGCACTGAGTCATGGAGTCACGGAACGGGCCCAGAGCCAGAGGGCTCAAGGGGACCCCAGCAGAGCTGGTCCAAACCCCTCAAGTGTGGAGGAGGAGGCATGAAAGTAGTCCGAGGGCTGAGGATGGGGATTGCAGAGCGTGGGTCTGGCCTGCAATGAGCTATGTTCAACCCGATCCAACAGGCACCCCCAGAGCACCCCCGGGTCTCGGAAGGAAAGAGCAGGGGAGGTAGGACCTGCGTCCTGGGACAGCTGGGGCCTGTCCAGGGGCTGGGAGGCCTGCAAGGTGCAGGAAGCTGAGGGCATCCGGGGCCCATGTTAGGGGGTCACCTCAGGAGCCGCAGGCCCAGAGCCTCTGCGAACAGGTGCAGAAATTGGCTGGGCAAACAGACGGACGGACATCGACTCACGGAGAGCTGTCCCCCTCTGCATCCCCAGCATGGAGTGTCGCCAGCACTTGCCGGACATCCGGTGAGGAACAGTGACGGCCAGCACTTTGCACGGACAGGAAATTCACAAAGCGTCACACGAACCACACAAACCACGTTACCATGAGCAGCTCAGCGGCATTTACTGCAGTCACGGCGCCACGCAACCTCCACCGCAACCTAGTTCCAGAACATCACACCCGAAAGTCGTCCCGGACCACTCCGTGGGCCCCCCCACCCCCCCGTTGCCTCCGTCTCCACTCCTTGCCCTCCTCCCACTCTGGCTCAGGCCCCGACCACCAGCCCCCGAGGACACAGCCCACCCCGCTGCCACTTCTCATTTCCCCACCTTCTGTCCCCAGGAGCAGCCTCCCGGGCTCTGGGCTTCTGGAGAGGACCAGCCTGTGCTTTTCTCCCTGGAGCGGAACGCGCAGCTCCAACTCCAAGATGACCATGAGGACGGTGCCGCACCAGGACCTCACCCAGCAGCTTCCCACAAAGGCGACCTCGACACACAGGAGTACATGGACCCCTGGGTAGCCCCTGCCTGGCGATATGCAAACCCCCCACCCCGAGTGGAGAAGGCATGCTCCAGGGACTCGCCAGAGTTACGGGGTTGCCGGGTCCCTGGGAAGCACTAGGCCTGACCCTTTCACTTGACAAAGGAGAAACTGAGGCCCACGAAGGGGTTGTGGTACCTCTCCCAGGACCACCAAGGAAGCCAGGGCGATGCTCAGGCTGGAATGGGGGCCCCGTCCCAGCGGCTCCCAGGGGCTTCCGACCCCGAGACACGCAGCCCCTGCGCCTGGACCCATACCAGGGGATCTGTACCACCAGCCACCATGACACCTGCGGCTGGAATGTTGGGCCCTTTTTCTTCAAAAAATAAATTAAAAGGACTTTATGACTCTGTTGATATATAAAGACAAAGATATTCATATTAAAAATAAGTGTTTTCTTGGCCCTAAAATTTTACTTTTTTCTTCCTATTTCAAAGGAAATTAAAAGCTGTCTATGGGCCCCTCAAAGGCGTGGGGGCCCAGGGGTCATGCCTGATGCAGAGCTGGTCCTGCTAGGCCTAAGACCATGTGTCCGGAGCCCAGCAGTGCACACAGCCGCCCTGGCCTGGGCCTCCATGTCTCTGCGTGGGACATGAGCAGAAGCCCCTTCCCGCTGGCGGAGGCTTCTGCTGCCCCAAAAGGCTGGAAACTGAGGCTCCGGGCCATCTCCCTCTCTGAGGTCATGGCAATCCTGGCCCCACATGCGGCTGCGGGGGAGAGCCCTCAACCCCTGCGTCCTGGGCTGCCTCCTCTCCCTGCCTGTCCGTATGTCAGCTCTCATCACTCGGTGACACCTGCAGCTCGCCTTCCCCCTGCAACACAGAATCCTCCTCAGTTAGGCACGCCCTCTGGCCTGATGGGCCCTCACAGGTGCTGGGCCCTCACAGGTGCTGGGCCGAGCCCCATCCTCTCCCCACACTGCCCTTGGGCGAGGCCCCACAGGAACTCTTGGAGCCTCTTGCCCATTTCAGACCCTGAGAGTTTCAGAAACAGACATGCTGGGGCCCGGGAGGGGATGCGCTGTGCAGGGGAACTGAGCCAGACCTGGGACGGTCCGCAGTGTCGGGTAGGCAGAGCGAGCAGCACTGTCCAGAACAAGATCACCATATTTCTTGGGCGCCTGGGTGGCTCAGTTGGTTGAGCAACTGCCTTCGGCTCAGGTCACGGTCCTGGAGTTCCGGGATCGAGTCCCGCATCGGGCTCCCAGCTCCACGGGGAGTCTGCTTCTCCCTCTGACCTTCTCGCCTCTCATGTTCTCTCTCACTGTCTCTCTCTCAAATAAATAAATAAAATCCTTAAAAAAAAAAAAAAAAAAAGATCACCATATTTCTTTTGGGATCTCTCTCCTTCTCTGGAGTCCCCTGACTGAAGCCAGTAAGAGCACCAAATCCTCTGGGCCATGGTCACTGGTTCGGGGGTGGGCCCGTGTCCGAGCTGGTCAGAGACAATCCTGGATACTCTCTATTTGCCACGAACATCAATCTGGGCAGAATCGGCCTGGGGGCTCCTGGCTTTCATCCTGCTTGCTTGGGACCCTAAGGATGAACCCAACCCAGAGAGATTAGAGAAGCAGAGATAGAGGGCCGAAGATACTGTTTGTGCACCTGGATCAAGCTAGAACTGAAGCCTCCTCTTCCTCCTTCCTCTAGGCACCAGGACCCCATGTCAAGTAGCTTCTGCACACGGGTCCACCATGCACTGGGCCGTCTTGCCATGTGGACCAGAGGCCTCTCCAGCTCTAGCATGGTCGGGGCACACTCTAAGATTTCATGTGTGCGGTGCCCAAAGTGGCTGGCAGCAGAGCAGGAAGAGGGAGCTGCAGCTTTCCAGAGACCAGAATGCCCACAGCCACTGCAGAAACCCCTCCAGGAGCTCAAGACACTGACAGAGCCCGGGACAGGACAGGGAGCTCAAGCAAGGAAAGGCGCCCTACAAAGGTTCTCCCCGTCTTCCCGGGCCCTTGGCCCTTCCTACTCGCCCCCGCCATCTGCACGCGCTGCTTCTCATCACCCACCTGAGGCTTCCCTGGGGCCTCAGCTTCCACACCACTGATCCTCCTCCAGGAAGCCTTCTTGGATTGCTGTGAATGGATGGCAAACAGACTTCCTGGACCTCCCGAGCACGGACTGATGCGGTGCACACTGCCCTGTGTGTGGAATGCCACCTCGTCCCTGTGGCTAGACTGTGAGCTCTGTCGAGTGTGGGGAGAAAGGCCAAGACTCAGCCTGTGACCAGGGTCAGGCCTCTAGATGTGAGGGGGACCGGCGCTCAGTTTCCGCCTAGTGGGAGAAATTTTACCAAATGTTTCGGGGTCAGCAGCACTTCTGATTCTCCCATTCACTCTGTGTCCGCTTGAGGGCAGAGGCCTGACCCAGCCCTGCCTCCAGGTCCGCCTGGCCCTCAGCAACCTTGTCTCCCCGGCCCCCTGCCCAGCTGGCACACATCACCCCAGCCATTCCACACCGCAAGCTCAGACCCATTTTCTCTCCTTCCTGGGAACTGAGCTCAAATAATCTGTAAGACCCTCATACAAACCACCACGACCTCACAGGGCCCTGAGCCATCTCTGGAGCAGTTCCTCGCAGGGGAAGAAATGGGGTCCCACAAGCAGCAGCTGCCAAGGCGCTGGCCCCAGGATCAGCTCCCTCACGGCCCCGACCCCTCTGTGCCCCCATGCTCAGAAGGGGGCTGACCGAGGGATCTGAGGAGATCTGGGCTGGCTCCTCTCCTTGGAGGAGAGGGTATCTGACCCAGCCCCATCTGGGGGCTCCTGTCTCCAGCCCAGACCTCCCTCCAGGGCTCAGGACCCAGACATCCCCTCTCCTGGTGGCCTCGAGGGCACCCCAGACTCAGTCTGTCCCTGGCCACCCTCGCTGCCAGGCTATGAGGGGTCTCCCAGGAGTGGGGTGGGAAGAGTGCCGGCTCGGAGCCAAGTGGGCCCAGGGCCAAACACACTCTCCCACTCTTCCCGCTGGGTGACTTTGGGGGGTTTGGGGGAGCATTCTCCAAACAGTGACAAGCGTCTGGGGAGACACTGGGCACATCGGAGGCTCTTAAGGGATGCCGGTGGCATTTGCAGCTGCCGGGGGCCCTCAGTGACCCTCAGTGGCTGCGCCCCAGGCCAGAAGACCGGCATCTTCCTGGCCTGTGGGTCCTGGCTGTCCTCTTTCCACTCCCAGCCTGAATCTGGGTCACACCCACGGCCTTGCCTGCTGAGGCCTCCTGCCCAGGCAATGCCCAGCTCCCCAGGGTCTGCCCTGCCCCTGCCTGCCCTTCAGACCTCCTCTAAGCGGCCAGTCACTTTCCTTCCTATGGAGTCTGGCCAGGTCTCTCTGGCTGTACCCAGCGCGGATCCAGGTGTGGGATCAGCAGAATGGCCCCTGGTTGCCTCAGACACTGAAGAGACACTCCCTCCAGAAACAAAGGGAGGCCACCGTCCCATGAAGGGACTCTTGGCAGTAGAGGGTGATAATCCCCGTGCAAACACTCTAGGAACACAGAAGGCAGAAATCACCTTCCCCTGGAGGTCCTGGCGGGCTTCCTGGAGGAGGTGGCCCGGGGATGGATGAGGAGCAATGAGGGGCCAGGAGAGAAGTCAGAAAGGTCACAGGTGAGCCACAGAACCACAAGTGGGATGTGTCACCACATCTGGGCTTAGGAGCCACCCCTCACAGCACTGCCAAGGTGAACCGGCTCTTGGCCGTGACCCCCCTGTCCCTGCTCAGCTCAGCCCCCCTCTGACCACCTCCACACCCCACCCCACCCCCACATCACTATCTCTGCTCAAACGCCACCTTCTCTGAGAGGCCCACCCTGACAGATAGCCCAGCCAGATAGCAGAGCCGTGTCGGGACCTGCTCTCTGTTCTTGACGCGTGTCCCTGGCACCCCTGCCTGACTCTCACAGGGGTTGGGAGTGGGGGTCCGCATGCCAGCTCCAGCACGACCCTGCGCAGTGACTTGCCCTCACGGTGCCTCCCTTCTTCGTGTGTGAGGTGGGGTGCTGCAGGCTCACGGAGAGAGGGATCCCCGGGCCGAAGGGGACAGCCCTGGCCAAGCTCTGGCACCAGCCTGGGCTGGGGGCAGAGGAGACCGTGTCCCTCCTGCTCCGGGAGCAGCTGTCGGGGCAGGGGCTTCGGCCGCCCACCGCTGAAGCCCAGCACCCGCAGCAGTCACTGCTCCGGGAAGTTCCCAGGCAGAGACTACTCCTTGAATGAATGAACAAAACCCAGCTCTCTGAATCCCGAGATAGCGAGGTGTCCTCACGCCAAGAAAGGCTCCAGCTCCAGCCTGCAAGATGGGGGAGGGACAGGAGCGCGGCAGCCTCCTCCACCCCAGCGGGAGGTCCCGGGCTCCTGTGGCAGGTGGGGCGCCGTGACCCGGGGCCTTGTGAGGGGCACGCTCATCGGCCATGGTCCCCAGACCCTCAGGGGGCAGCAGGCTAAGACCCGTGCCCCCCGTCCCCGCACACCATCCAAACAGTCCCAGAAGAGTTTGGGCAGGGCCTGGCCTCCCGAGCCGGCCGTGCACCCTGGAAAAGCCACTCCCTCCCCGACGTGCAGCCTGGCCTGCTTCCCACTGGGACCTCAAGCTGTGTGATATGACGTCTGCTAGAAAGTAATCGTGCCCTGATTTATTCAACTTGTCAGTTTCCATCTGCCACCCACAACTCCAAGCAAGTGAGTGTCGGGGTTTTTGGAAGTGAGAGCAGAGCCTTCTCTCGCCCCAGGGCTGTTTCCTGGAGGGAGCCCAGAACGATGGTTCTCCTCCAAGGGAAGCACTGCCCGGGCAGGCAGCCAGGATGGGTGATGGGGAAGGGACACGGCGGGCCAGGCAGGACTACCTGGATCCTGAGGGGCAGAGGGGTGCTGTGGGGAGCCCGGAGAGCCGCCAGGTCAGCCCCTCCCCCAACAAATGGAGAAGCAGGGGCACGAGTGCTCGCAGGCCAAGAGCTGCTCCCCCCGGGGACGAAGGTCCTGCTCTGACAGCCACATGGCGGTTGTCCCCCAGAGACCTGACTCCAAGTCCCAGCGACACAGCTGGCACCTTCGCAAGCCCCTTGGCCACCCTGCCTCCACGTCCTTTGTGAAGTGCGCTGTAAGGGTGCCCCCCACGCTCGCGAAGACCGGGGCCATGGGGGTAACGAGGTGCCCCGGGCCCTGGGCACAACAGGTTTCTTCGAAGTACGTGGCTTCGTCGGGGATGGCTGTTAGTCACTCAAACATGTTTGACAGCTGGGCATGATGGCTGGGCCCGGACTCCTCCGAGGGACGACAGCCTCCCACAGTGGGCCCTGGGCCTGGGTTCCCACGGGCTGATCCTAGCTGGGGAGCAAAGCCCAGCTGTCCCCGGGGAGCCTGCGAGTCCAGGAAACCCCCGTGCGCTGCTGCCAGCGAGCGGCTGTGCTCTGGTGCCTGAGACAGAGGGGAGGCCCCGTGGTCCTTCCGGGAGACAGAGGCTGGGGGAGCAGGCAAAGACCATGCAGTCTGTCAGCTGGAGCACCCACCTCTAACCCCCTAACCAGCAGGGCCTCACACCGGAGCCACCTCCAGGAAGCCTTCCCTAATGCATGCTTCCTTCCAGTGCACGGCATCTCTTCCCTCCGACTCTGTCAGCGCACCTGCCCTCCTTCAGCTCCTCGTCTGGCAGGTTTTTGAAGGTTCACGAAGCTGGTTTTGCCCCAGACCGCTCACTGTGCCCTGAACGCCCATCCATTCTCTTCCTGACACACTTCTGCTCCCCTGCACCCATCTCCGAGGGCACCTCCTCAGGGAAGCATGCCCCTCAGGCCTCCGTGAGCGCCTTGGGCATCTCCCATCACAGGCCATCCGCTGTGGGCTGGGATGGCCCTTGGAGGCTCCTCCTTCCTTCCAGGACTGGTGTGTCCCCGACTTGCCTCCGGGACAGGGCTGTCCCCTACACGCCACCTCCGGTCGCCGAGCCTAGCACACAGGAGGTGCCTACTAAATGCTCACTCTGTGAAGGAAGAAAGGACTGGGGCCCCTGCAGCTTGTGGATGCCTCCCTGAGCCGGATCAGTGCCCAGAGTTTGGAAACTGCCCCCCAACAGGTGAAGCACAGCCCCCCTCACCGTGGAGAGCAGCCATCGGCCCAACTTTCTCTCCCTGCGGCACCCCACTGGGTCATTTCAGCTCCTAATGCCCAGACTGTAAATAACCCGGATCCCCGGAACAGAGCTGGGGGCAGGGCACCGGGCTCTGGAAGAAGCAGGTGCCCCAGAGACCTGCAGCCATCCCTCCCCCGTGTTTAAGAAACACCCCTGGGTGTGAGGAGCCTGGGGGTTTTCTCCAGCAGACCCCCTGCTTGGGCGGCCCCTGTGCTCCTAGCCGGGGACTAGAGCAGCAGCCTGCCACACGGTCTGCCGTCTTTGTGCATGGAGGGCCCAGCCCTGCCCGGAGGCAGGCTAAGCGCAGGGGGAGCCCGCAGTGCGGATGATCCACGGTGAGTCATGGAGGGCCCAGAATCCACCTCTTGCAACTGCGGGACCTGTGACCTCTCGTATTGTCTCCGGCCGCGTCTCCATCCGCAGAGGGGAGGAGACACCGTCCCTGCTCCTGCTGAGGTCCGGAGGACTCACCGAATAGCAGCAAGTCTGGGCACAGGCCCCCTGCTGCCGAAGGCCACCGGCTTTGCCCACCCAGCCTCCTGGAAGGCGTCTCCAGGCCTGCTGGCAGCCGTGGGGGCCAGTGGGGGTCCTAGGTCCAGCGTCCCTGTCCCCACACCCCGTGAGAGACCCTGGTGTCCTAGGGCTAAGCCAGGTACATCCTAGGGGTGCTGCTGACTGAGACACCTGCTGCCACGCTCAGGACCAGGACTATTAAACGGGCAGTGAAATTTAATACCCAGAAAATGGGTTTTAAATTGATTAAAGTTTATGGCCAGTGCCGGCTCCATAGTAACCCCACCGCTGCTTCCCTCCACCTCCCCCTCCCCGCCCTGCCCCACACCCCGCCGGCCAGCTTTCCTCCTGAGCCTCAGCACTGGTGCCCATCACCCAAGTATCCCTGGAGTCCGTAAAAAAGGCGGTCAGCGTGGCCACAGACAGCAGATCGTTGGCTCCTGGAGGAGATGGTCCCCTGACCCACTGCTGGAGAGCACATGAAGGCCCTGTCTGGAATGCACCCAGCCTTTCCAGGAAGAGCCCTGAGCCTCCTCTGATCTATCTCTGGCCCACTGACCCCAGCTGTGAGCTCGGACCTGGCTCCCTGGAAGGAAGTGGAGGACCCAGAGGCTTCCATAAGTGGCCTGGGTCCTGGGATCTATGGACAGGGTGCAGGGCCCCCCCGCAGGGGATCGTGGGCAGAACCAGGGAGCCCCCCCTTTGTAGCCCCTGCTCCTAGCAGGGACAAGGGGAGGAAGGTCCTGTATGTGCTTCCAAGAAGGCTGAAGGGTTGGGAGGGGGAGTTGTGGGGGGGGGAGCTGCCTCCAGACCAGACAGGAGTGTCTGTGTGTGGTCTGGAGAGGGAGATGGGCAGGCTGAGAGGCCCTGAGCAGGGGAGCAAAGGGACCCAACAGAGGATGCCAGTGTGCACAGGGTGGCGGGGGAGACCTGAGAGATGCCAGGGGGCTTCCAGGAGGAGGTGTCAGGAAGGAGGTATCTGGGGCTGGGTGCCCAGGCTGGCTTCGGGGGCTTGGGCCGGACAGTGGTCTCTGAAGAGACAGGCCTGCTGAGCTCTCCAAGGAGTAGGCAGAGTGAGGATTTGGTGTCCTTTCCAGGCTCAGGAGTTGAACTCCTGATTTAAGAGAGGAGAGCTGGCGGAGGGAGCAGCGCTGGTGGAGGGGGCAGCGCTGGTGGAGGGCAGAGGCCCAAGTAGAACAATGTTGCAGAGGAGCTGGAGCAAGACTGGGCAGCAGGGGCTGCGGGGGCACGCCCTTCCCCGGAGCTGGGCTGCAGCCCCACTCTGCCCTTGGCTGCAGGACCCAGGGCATTGGCCCAGCGTCTGAGCCTCAGCATCCCTTCCGTGAGAATGGACTAAGAAGGGACCATGCCAAGGACTGGGGGAAACATCCGTGGGGAAACCCCATCCCTTCTGGGGTCTCTCCAACCCAGCAACACTGCCCAGGTCAGCCCCTGGGTCCCAGGCAGGGGCTTCTCCCCTGGACACTAGGTCACCGCTCTCTGCTCTGCGTCTGGCCAGCGGGTTCCAGACTGTCCCACCCAGCTGGGCTCCTCCACCGTCCTTGAGGACTTGGGGCCTTGGAAGCCCTCCCCTCTTCTTGTGTCTGTTCTGCCTGAGCATTTCCCGGGGCTTGGGCCTCGCTGTCCCAGCCCACACCTGCTGGGGGCCTCCCAGTCCCATGGCGGTGACAACGTGGCTGTCAGTGCAGGACAGAGAGCGTGACCTTGGGACGCTCAGGCAGCCCCTCTGAGCAGTGGTTTCATAAACTGGTGGAGGAACAGCCCCGCCCTCCCCAGGCAGCAGCCTCCAGTTCTGGCCTCACAAACACAAGCCCCAGGAGATGCTGCTGAAGAAGATTCTAGGTCAAATAGATGTTAGGACACGCTGCCTGCAGTCTCCTCTCTCTCAGAGACACAGGGATATAAGCGTCAGAACGGCAGGAGAGACACCCGGTCAAACGCCTCGGATCCAGGGACACCTAGATGTCCCCGTGAAACCACACAGCGCCCACGGGCCTCCCGGGGCCCCAGCATGGAAGGAGTCCCCCATACCTGGCCTGGCCCTAGATGGAGGCCCCAGATCCCAGGCTCTGGCACAGAGCTATGCTGTTGGACCCCACAAAAGGAGCCCCCCTGAGTGGGTTGCAAGTCTCAGAGAAAACCCCTCCACACCCCACGTCCCATCTAGGCCTCGTCGGGGGGGAGGGGACCCCTGGGGTGGGCGGCCTGGCCCAAGGCCATGCAGCCAGGCGTGGGGTTTGCTGCCGCCTCTTGGGTGCACCCCAGCGTCGGCCCTGCACTCCCTGGGACCCTCCTCTGCCCACTCCTCCTCAGATCGGCTTTCTGACGCACTGTCACGACCACCCAGAACTCCCGCCTCATGGCCTTCTGTCCCCTCGCTGACCCTGACCCTGCCGTCCTCTGGGACATGAGGGACTCCTCAGCTGGAGTCCCCAGCCCCACTGGCCACGCAGGCTCCAAGGATCTCCAGGGAGGGATCACTCCTCCCAGAGGTGACTCAGAGAGCACGCGGTCCCCGAGGCTCTGCCCAGGACAGAGAGAGAATTACAGCCCCTGCTTTACGAGGGCACATAAACGTCCCGCGTGTTTGATGCTTCCTGCTACCGTCGCGCCGTCGTTACGAGGAAGGGCTGTATTTCTCTCCAGCTTCCCACGGGCCTCACTCCAGGCTGAGCCTGGGGGGGTCACCCATCTTAAGCAGGCCCGCCTTCCGACACCTGTGCCTCCCTGCCAGCTGCCCAAAGCCCAGCCCGACGGTGCCGTGACCCCCTTCCTGCCCAGGCCGCCAGATCACCACTCTTGAGGACAGCAGGCAGAAGGTGGCTTGTTTGCAAAGTGAAACCGCGCTCTGGGGAAAGCCTCAGAGCCCGCAGTGTGGAGGGCACCAAGGCTCAGAGGCCACAGGCACACAGCCGGGTGTGCCGGAGGGATGTTACCTACGTCGTGTGGTCGCTGGGTCATTTGGGGGAGCCCGAGCATAAAGCCCCACTTTACAGACGCAGCCAGTGAGGCTAAGAGAGACCAAGAGCAGGCCCAGACAGCCCCGCTGTGCGTTCACAGTTAGACTGTCAGCTGGGCTGATCGGACCCTCACGAGCAGGAGGCTGGCCAGGTTCAGGGAGGGGTCACCTCGGAAGCACAAGACCTGGCATTTCAAAGGCTCTAACAGGAGTAGGGCAGAGCTCAGAAGTGCCCGCCTGGAGATGGAAGGCTGGGCACGTGTCCTCCCACTCCCGACCCCGCAGGTGGGGCCCTGCTCTGGGGCACAAATGACCCCATCCTCCTGGCTGCCTCTGCACAGACTGAGTATCCTATGGCCTCCAGAAGAGCCAAGCAGAGAAGCTGAGACACTGCAGGAGCCTCAGGCATAGACAGGCCAGGGCAGATCTCCCTTTGCTTGTCCTTCCACAGACACTGCCCAGGAGGACCCCTGAGCCGGGTTCCCCCCACCACCTTCCTCCTTCAGCCCCCCCCCACAGTTGCCCCGTCCAGCATCCCTGGTCAAGGGAGCCCTTACTGGATGCGGGTTCTCATCCCTCCCAGTGGTCATCGGACAAGCAGCTGGCTGCCTGGCATCTCTACACCCGGGAAGTCCCCATGAGCTGCCTGCCCACCCGGTCCCTGGTCCCTGACTGCTTCCCCTGGTATCCTGTCCCCTTTCTGGGCTGCGAGGCTCCTGACTGACAGCAGGTCCCCGTCTCTTGTGGTGCTGTCCATGGTGCTGACTGATCGATGGTGCGGCCTCCCCCTGGGTACACCACTGGGCCCATCCCCCTCACAGCTCCCAGAAGTGAGGGGCAGTGGCCTCCACAATCACCCCCAGGCATTCTAGAAACAGGACTTGGAAGCAGCCATCCTCAAAGTCCCTGAAGTGATCCTCTTTACGGGGCCAGAACACAGTAGAGCTGCCCAGGGAGGCTCTCATCTCCCTCTCCAGGGTGTGTCTGCGCAGAGCTGCCCACCATTGGTGGGCATGTTGGTGACAGACCAACGCCCTTGGAGGTTGTGGAAGAGCCTCAGTGATGTCAGGCAGCCTTGCTCTGCAGCAAAAGATGCAGAGCTCATGTCCCTTCCCAAAAGGGAAGCTGTAGCCACAGCTCTTAGGAGAAGGGGTACTGTGAACTTTGGGTTCATAGCCAAGTAAACACCAGGAGTGCCTTATATACGTTCATGATCTAATCATAAACTCACAACAAGAGAGATTGCCCGATTTGCAGATGGGGAAACTGAGGCTCACAGAGTTGCCTGAGGTCACACGGTGGTGAGTGCAGGAGCTCGGGCTTGAATCCAAACAGCCAGGCTTGAGGGCCCAGGTTCTCATCACACAGATGACCCAGCAGATCTGGGACCAGTCAACCAACAACACCCAGCAGCCCCGACAGAGCAGAGCTGAAGGGACCCGCAAAGACGAGCTATGGCTCAGGTCTCGAGGCATCTTAGTGCACCGTGGGTCACCCCCAAGCTGAAAGGTACCCTCACCCCATTAGAGGGCTGAGCACCCATGCTTGAGGCCAGTGAGACCCTTGCATTTCTGGTGGAAACTTGCAGGACTCTTGGTTCATAAGCTGGTTGAGGCTCAGACAAAGAGATCTCTGGGGGCCTCCAACCCAGGCAGCCAGAGTCAGGGGCCAAGGCAAAAAAGACAGAGGCTGGAGAGGGCAGGGTCCCAACTACCACAAGCCACCTCAGGTGTCTGTGAGTGCAGCCTCAAGCTCAGAGTTGCTGTCCCGAGTCTAGTATAGCTCTCAGTGTGGGTGCACAGAGCCTGCGCTGGGCTGAGTCCCCAACAAGGCATGGGGTAAAGAGTGATTCTCCCGCCAGGGGCTTGTCTGCCCCCATCTCCACACCAGAACACAGTTTGAGGAACCAGAGGTGGGATTTGGGGGTACTGATAGATGATAAGTCTGAGGTACTAGGGGGCCCATTCCCCCAAGCCCCTATAAGCCCAGTCCAAATATCAGGGCACTAGGGAGCTACAGATGACTTTACAGAGAAGAGGGCCCCTATCTGCCTTCCAGAGAGCAGGGAAAGGTGCTGCTCAGATGGGCGAGGGAGCCGGGCTCATGGGGGCCAGAACAGGGCACCGGGGTGAAAATGCACCAGATGAAAAAACTTCTGAAGTCCAGACCTTGGGCAGGTGCCAGGTGGGTGCAGCGGGGAAGCCGCTGCCAATCGGAGAGCAGCGAGAGATGGCATCACAGTGGGGTTCGGGGAGGTGAAGCTGATTGTGAAGGGGGTTGAGGGGACAGGTGAGGCTGGAAGCAGGGTGACCAGTAGGGACACTGCAGGGCTATCCTGGAAAGGGACACCGAGACGGGCCCTGGGCAGCGCCGTGGAGGTGGAGGAGAGGCGCTGCCTGCACAGCCCCAGCCCGCCGCAAACCCCGTGGAGCGAAGCTGCCTCATGAGGTTGGCTCCATGGACCTGGGGAGGCATTGCCCCAGCGCGGGCTATTGGGAGACGCGGGGTCCGCCTGCCCAGTGAGGCCTCGGAAGCCCCAACTGCCCCTGCCGGCCACTCAGCAAAGGCTTCTGGGGGACCATCAACCTGGCCGCCCTGGCTCCCAAGGGAGACAGCTGAGGAGTCTGGCCGCCACCCCACAGCAGCTGGAAGTCGCAAACTGTCACCCAGAGACACAAAACCCATCTACCTCCCTCTGCTCCCGATGCCCCTCCCCCAACTTCGGCCGAGAGGGAGAGCCCGGAGCTGTGGCCTTAGGTCTGGTCCAGGCCCTCCCTGGCCATTCCACCTTTCCAAACTGTGGTTTGCTGTTACCAAGATATAGAGCAGCACGGCTGCCTCGGGGGGCTTGTGAATCCTGCCTGCGCACAGCCTGTGCCGCAGGTGTGATGACCCCCTGCGCCCCCAGTCTTCCCAGCTGCAATGCGGGTCTGTCTCCTGACCCCGACAGACGGCTCTGCTGGAAAGCGTACTACCTCACTGCCCGTCCGCTCCAGCTCCTGGCTCTGCATGTGCTCAGTCCTCCTGCAGGAACGCCCTCCGCTCCCTGTTTGCCTGCATAGTGCAGGTGAATCCTTGGGGCTCACCCTCATTCCCAAAAAGAGAAACAGCTTCTCCTCCTCCGAGCCCCTGAATGCTGTGTCTTCCTCATCCTCTGTCATCAC
The DNA here is from genome assembly GCF_022355385.1 of Mustela nigripes. NCBI lineage: Eukaryota > Metazoa > Chordata > Mammalia > Carnivora > Mustelidae > Mustela > Mustela nigripes. The sequence goes on along the minus strand of NC_081559.1, from coordinate 195,385,879 downwards.
CCTGAAATCAGTGAGTTTCAAACATTTACACCCTGCTTGGTCTGCTCATGACAAGTAAAAGACATATTCTAGCCATAGTGTGCAATAGAACCTTCCAGAAACGCTGCCATGCCACACTTGGGATCAACGGCTAAAAGGGTCTGGTTCGTTGCTGATCTTGGGAGGGTTTCCTGTGCGTCTACTTCGTGTGGAATATCCTCCTCACTCTCTCAACTGGAATTTGGGCTGGATCCAGACACAGCATTCTATCCAGCTGTAACATTTTTAAATGTAAAAGAACAATTTATACCTTAATTATACTGGAATTAAAATCAAAAAATTTTTTTAATTTAAAAATGGATCTGTTTAGGAGTTTTATGTATTTCTAATGCTGGCATGCCACTAACAATGCACCTAGCACCATTTGAAGCGCTTGACTTGAATTAACACCTTTAATCCCACACAATGATCTTGGAAGGGGAGGTGTTCTAACTCTCCCCATCTTGTAGATGAGATGACTGAGGCACAGTGGTCATGTGACCTGCCCAGCATGGCAGGGCTATGAGCAGCTGAGCAGGGCTTTGAGCCCAGGGCAGCAGGGTCCAGAGCCCACGTGCCAGATGCATGCTGGGTGCCAGGTTATGTGTAGAGGTGCCGAAGTCCCCACCCTGCCCACCCTGGGCCCCTTCCTGCCTCTGGCTTTGAATACCAGTTCCCTCTGCCTCTGCTGCTATTTCCAGGCTGGGAAACTCCTCTTTACCTCCTAAAGCCCGAGTACACGTCCCTTCAGTGAGTCCTTCTGCTCCTCATCCAGATGATGCTTCAGCCATCATCCCCCACATCCACAGCCCACCAAACACACTGCGGTTGGCGGCAGCACAGAGGTCAGGGGCGGGAGGGATGCTTTCGTCTACTGACCCCACTGCTCAACTGGGAGGAGCTCCAGGGCACAGCTCACGGTGGCCGTTCACTCTTGGATCGCAGGCACAAGCACAGAGTAGGCCCTTGGTGAACGCTTGTTGAAAGAATGAGTATTGGATGGATGGGTGGATGGATGGATGGACGGACAGACGGACGGATGAGTGCTTAGAATGCAGACGTCTGAGTGAGTCTCAGTGGAAGGCTGGGCAGGCCAAGTCAGCCCCTTGCAAATACCTGGCACCCAGTAGGTGCTGAATATACGTGTGTGAGTGTGTAGCAGAATGAATGCTGGAATTAATCACATTGCTGCAATTTGGGCTGCTTGTTAATCATGGAAGATTAATTTGCTGCTGTCCTTCCCATACGTGGCCATCATTTCTGTCATTAAAAACATTAATAATGACAGCAGACCTGTGTCCCTGCTGGGCCCTGCTCGGCCCCTCCCTGTTTGGAGCACACCCCACACCTGGCGCTGTGCTCTGTCCCAGGTCCCTCTTGGAAGGGAGAACCGAGGACTGGAAGGGCTCTGCCCGTGACCTCCGAGTAAGCAGGACCTGAGGCAGCATCGTTCTGCCATGACTTACAGCACTGCCTGATGCCACGGCACAAGCCCATGTCTGTGCACACACAGGGGCACGCGTGTGCACACAGGATGCAGGAATGCCTGAGACAGGCCAATCTCATGTACCCATGCAGTCATAGGCTTCCAAGTCAAAAAGACCCATTTCTTGGTTTAATTATCTGCTGTTGCCCTCTTTAAAGTATCAATAATTTTTTAAAAAATGGGTCCCGATTTCCATTTTGCGGTGGGCGCTGGAACTCCGTAGCTGCCTCTGACCGTGCGTGGCTATGACCGGGAGACCCGGGACCGATCCCGCCTACCCCCTCCAGCCGTGCGGCCCCGTGCGGGACATCAGCCTCCGTGCCAGTCTCTGCTGGTATCACAGATACAGCGCCGTGCAGAGGATCAGCAGAGACGAGGTCCCTGACACCTGGCCCAAGGCTGGCCGGACACACACCCTGGGATCAGTGCCACCCTCTCAGTCCCGTGCGTTGGCCCTGGTGCTGTCTGTGTGCCAGGAGAGAGCAGTGTGTCCAGGAATAACAGATGACGCCATTAGGGGCCAGAACAGCTCCATCCTTCCAGTGGAGAGGAACGGGGCTGTCAGGCGAGGGGGCCCCAGGCTACGGGCCATGATTAACAGGATCGTGTAGCCCACATGCTGCAGCAGAAGGCGCCAGCAGATGATTGCTTACAAAATGTACCAATTACCGCCGCGCCTGCCTGCCCGCCCCCACCACCAGGCAAATAAACACATCAGCTGCCAGCCCGCACCAGCCCAGCCTTGGCCAGGGCCCAGGGGCCAGCGGCACGGCGGAGAGGGGGCTGGCAGAATCGTCCCCGAGGGTGCAGGAGGCCATCCCTGTCCCTAGGAGCTCCCAGCGGCACATGGACAGTCGGCTGGTCCTAGAGGTGGCCTCTTGGCCTGCGGAAATGTTTAAGAAAGATTTGGGGGAGAGGCCAGAGGCAATGGCAGGAGCCCCTCACCCCAAAACCCCATTGGAAGGCTACCCTCGGTGAGGCTGGGAGACGGGTGCCCAGAGCTGTGCACACGCAGCTGGTCCTTCAGGGCCACCAGTCGTGACCCCTGGGGGGGTGTGCACCTGCGTGTGTGTGCGTGCGTGCGTGCATGGATCTGTCCGTGTGAGGTGTGTACGTGTGTGTGTGCGTGTACAAGCATGCTTTCTGCCCTGCCAGCCCCGACCAGAGTGAGTGGGTGGGCGAAGGAGGTAGAGAAATCAGGACCTCCTTGAGGGACGGGCTCGCCCTTCATCTAACGAGCCTGGAGGAAGGTGCCTGGGACCAGACAAGGGACCGGGAGGCCCAACAGAGGGGGGTCTGGGCCAGGGCTACCCTCTGGGGGCTCTCATGGGCCAAACCAGGGGCAGGGTGAGGGGAGTTTGGCTCAGTCCAAGGAGAGATGTGTTCACAGTCCAGCGATGTCCAAAGGCAGGGGGCTGTCTGCGGGGTGGTGAAGCTCCTGGCCCCACAGGTAAGCAATCAGGTCACCAACGCCTCCTGGGCAGCACGTCACTGAAGCCACAGAAGGTTCCTCTCTGGTGGTGGAGGGACCAGAGCCACATCTGCTGTCAGGCTGGGCTGTCCAGGGTGCAGCTCCTTCTCTCCCCTGGATAGGAGTGTCCTCTTACCGCCTTACAGTCCAGCCAAGTCCTGACCATCCCTCACGGCTCCACACAGGTGCTGCCACCCCCAGGGAGCCCTCCCTGACTGCCCCAGCTGTGGCCATGTTGCTCACTGCCCAGCACACCATCTCTCTGCCTCAAGTGCCTGCTCTCCCACCCGCGTCGGGGGAATGTCATGGGCAAGGCTCTGATAGCCTCATCTGGACGCTGGGGTCAGTGATGCGGACAGGTGGTGCTTACCCGGTGTAGCAGCGCCCCCCCCACCCCGGCCTCGCACCACGGTGGTGTCACCACGTTTACAAGATGGTGTGGCCAAAGCCTCCCGAGGCCAGGCCACCTTCCTGCAGCCACACAGCCAATCAGCAGACAGCCTGGGCCCTACACCCGGGCCCGCTTGACCCCACTGCCACCATCTGATCCCTTGCTGGGGACACTACAGCGCTATGAGGAGGGCCGGGGGGATGACAGGCACAGGTGTCCCTTAAAGTCTGATGCCTAGACCAACGTCAGCAGCTGTGTCTCTGTCGGGACCCAGACTAGATAGGGCCGCTTGAGTGCCCAGCTCCACCCCAGTCTCCGCGCCAGCCCCAGGACGGCACCCAGTGAGCCTGCCCCACCACGGTGAGGAGAGAGACACACACAGGGGGTGGGGGACCCAGAGAGGGGACAGGAAGCCACATTCATGGAGCACCTGCCAAACACACAAGAGGGCCACCTTGTCTGACAGAAAAGGAAACTGAGGTCAGCGGTAGCGACACGGGGGCAAGAGTAGCAGTGACTTAGGGCCGCTGTCTGACCACGAGCCGGGGCACACAAGCTACCCGGGCCCCACGTGACACAGGCGGGCACAGTCACGTAGAGCGGGCAGTGCCAGGACCACAGGCCCCGCAGCGCCAGGTGCAACCATGTCCGGTCGAAGGGCTTTATCTCCCTCCGGCAGTTGGCACCCCCCACCCCAGAGCCCGATCCCCCACCCCTCCTCCCGGCCCTGCGCCGTAGGTAGAATTGAATTTACAGCGAGGGGAGGCAGGCCGACTGTGGCCCTGGAGATGGGACATTTATCTTGTTTGACTGTTCTTGGAATGTCAACAATAAATGCCAAGATGAGTGATGGATGTAAATATTCCCAGAAATAGCGGGAAAGCCATCCAGATGCACAAATCCCACAGGGATGCAGAGGAAGAGGCTTCAGAGGAGCAGGGGATTTGGGCCGTGGGCGTCCCCAGCTCAGACACCGCATGGTTGGAAAGTCCCTGCCCCGGCTGACCATGGGACACAGGGATGAGCCACGAGGAGTCACGCGAAGGTGACCAGTGACGGTGGCAAGGAGGTATGCCAGCTGCTGTCTACGGAGCCGACTCTGTGCTCAAACGTCATCTGTGCTCACTCCTTACAATAACCCAAGGAGCTTGGAATGTGGTATTTTCCATCCTCATTTTACAGATGAGGCTCAGAGATACTGAGTGACACATCCAGGCTTGGGCCAGGACTCACAGAGCTGGGCTTTGCCCCCAAGTCCCTGTGGCTCTGAACTCCAGTTTTTAGTCACCCCTGCCACAAAGGGAGCATGGCACTGCTGCAGCAGCACTCTCCCAGCAGGACTGGTGATACGTGAAGGGCTGCAGGGTACAGACGTAGCAGGTAGCTACTGGCTGTGTAACAACCAGCCCCAAGCTAAGTGGCTTAATATAAACCTCACTTGTGTGTTCGTCAGCCGGCAGGTGGAAATCAGAACAGGGATCAGGGCAGGGCTCATCTCTGTGCCCATGAGGCGCACAGGGGTCCGCAGGCCCATGTGAGACGTGGCTGGCTGCCAGCCAGAGTGTTGGAGGGCACAGGGCTACACGTCGTTCAGCACCCAGCAGGCTAGTCCGGGCTCATTCACGTGGGCGTAGTTCCTCCTTCCCAAGAGCGCAAAGACAGATCCCAACACTCGTGCTGTGTTCAAGCCTCTTCTACATCACATTGGCTGTCCGTTGACCACAGAGACGGAAGAGCCAAGACCAGGTTCAAGCGGTGAGTGATCAGCTGCCTCTTGATGTGAAGAGTGGTAAGGTCACAGTGTGAAGGGGCAAGGGTACAAGAGGAGAGGAATTCTGGGGTCATTTTTGTCTATTACGGCAGAGAAGGCAAAAATTAGCCATACCCAGGGGACTCTGGGAAGATTTCCCAGAGGTGGGGACATTTGAAGGAGGGGGACCTGAAGGAAGCATAACATTAGCATTTACTGGCACAGCAGGATAGGGGGAGAATATGTGCCAGCCCTTGGTGTCAAACCTCATACAAAATAATTCACATGACACAATGCTTGCTATCCATGTTAGAATTGTGAAGTATACAACCTGAACAACTGTACATGGCCATCCTACACAATGTCACCAACACTCTATTGATGGCACAAACATCTGCTCTGGGTGCTAATCCAATATCTAGCCCTGAAAGTGAAGTAAGATGCCTCCCCATTTTCATGCAGTTCCAATACCCAGCAGAAGCCTTTCTGCCTGCACAGGTGTCAGACCTCTTTCCCCTCAGATGAATTGCTCTCTGTCCCCTCCTGGGTTTGCTCCTACTCCACAAATTGAAGTTAGCCATTAAGATCCACACAGGTGGCCCCAGCTCCAGAACTTAATCTGATCCACGGCTGTGGAAAGATCCCCTTGGGGTGCCGAATGGGTCAGCCTCCTGGCCACCTGCGTCCCCAGACAATCAGCTGCCAACTGCGAAGAGCACGAATGCCCTCGTGGCGTCTCTCAGGGGTATTCCTCCTCCCCTTCCTCATCACGGCCGCCGACAGCAGGCTGGGGGACCAGCCCAGCCCAGTGCACTCGGACAGCAGGTTGCTGGGAACAGCAGCCCCACCGGCCCTTCCCAGCCCCACCACCCACAGCTGGAACCCTGCCCCCCAGCTGGTGCTCTGCCGTCCCAACTGCCAAGAGTCAGGGTGACGAAACCCCAGAGCAGGAAGGGCCTTGACATAGTCCAAATCATGCCCATACTGCAGATGACAAAACTGAGGCCAGAGAGCAGAGGACACTGCTCAACGTGTCAGAGGAGAGCGTCCGAGCTGGGGTTTGAGAACCTCGACTTTTAGCTGCCTAATTCTGAGCCACCTTTCCCGGGCCACCTGCTCTAGGATGCTCTCCCGGATCCATCTGTCCGCTCTCAGTGTCCATCTGTGAATCCGTCCTGCATGGGGACCCTCCGCCTGGGGCCAGGGCATCACCCCTCAGTACCACCAGCATCTGTGTCTGTGAACAGGTGTAGTACCAGCCCCCACCAGCCCTGTTGGCTGCCGGGAGCACACGTGACCAAGATAACAGCTGCCAAACCTCTCTGTGAACCGCCGGGGGGGGACTGGGACTGTCACCAGACAGTGGGGACAAGGAGGAGGGGCTTCTGGAGAATGGAGTGGAGGACCCTGTCCACCGGGAGGACAGACGGGGTCTCCATCATGATAAAACGCACCAAAGGCTCCTGACCCCAGGATGCCTCCCCGCATGTCTCCAAGGCCTGCAGGGGCGGGGCAGGGTGTCTGCTGCGTCCATGGAGCCTTCCCTGATGCTTCCTGCCCTGAGGCATGACCAGCTCACAGCGCTGAGGGTGCCTGTGCGCACTGCCCTGTGTACACACACCCCCGCACACTCCAACTCAGGCCCACGGCGGTCCTCGTCCGGGCACTTTCACACACGCGCACACTCGAGCACACTAGTCCCTCTTGGTGTGTGCATGGCCCGGTTACTCACACGCATACTCACAGCCAAATGTGCACACACACACACACACACACACCCCGTTTCCTCTCTGGGGAGGGAGGGTGTCCCACGATCAGACCACGATCAGCCCCCGCTGGAAAGAGGGACTGAGACTCGACTACCTACAGTCACTATTGCTTCCATCTGGACTCGAGTCACGAGAGCAAATCCATTGTGCAGTTTCAAGTACCAGTCAGAAGAGAGAGGCACTTGTGCCCAGGGCAGAAGAAGAGAAGCTGAGGGTTCTTGGCAAGAACCCGACGACCGTTGGGCGACCGAGTCTCCCGGGGCCTGTCACTGAGGTCAAGCCCCTCCACCGTCTGCCCCACACTCAGGGTCCTGGACAGCATCTCCAGGTCAGCTGGGCTCATAGAGCCCCCATGGGGCGTGGGGCAGTGGGAGTGACAGTCCTGAGGGCAGAGCGTCCCTGAGGAGCTGGCAGGGACAGCCACATCAGGTGGCCGTGGAGCTGAGGGGCGCCGAGTGATGGAGGAGGGGAGGCCCCCAGGGAAGCGAGCCGGAGCCTCATCCTAGATCCGGAGCTGGACAAGCCCTTCCCCACTAGCCATCCACTTGTTCTGAGTAATGTGTGCGGGGTCACCGCGAGCAAAGAGAAGGCACAAAGCAATTCTGTGACTCAGCTCAAGATAGGACAAGGTCACATCGCAGAACGAGTCAGCGCGCCGTCGACGCGGCAGCCCGCTGAGGTCTGGCTGCTCGTTGAGAAGGCCCAGGGGGCAGGTGGGTGGCTCGGCCGTTCGGAGGGAGGGTCGGAGGAGGGCCTCGCAAACAGGAGCTGCGCTGGGGGTTCCCACGGGAGACCTGGGTCCAGGTGGGTCAAGGAGAGGTAGAGAGGCCACCAGAGAGAGGGAGCGAGACCAGCGAGCAGAAGCAGGAACCCCGCAGCAGAGCAGTACCCCAGAAATCCGGAAGGGGTCCGCTGGTGCTGGGCTTTTCTGGAACCGATGTGGGCGCAGCTGAGATGGACAGGGCATGGCCCGGGTCCCAGGAAGCAAGCAGGAGCCTTGGTTGGGGGAGGGCACTGGCTGATGCCGGGCGGAAGAACGGGGGAGACAACACAGCCTACAAGGACACACTCATCCTGCGTGACCTGCGCACTCACTGCCTGCTGACTGTGCTGGGGGCGGGGGTGAGAGCCCCCCCACTCCCTCTCCTAGCCCTGCCCCCTCCCTGCTGAAGAATCCTGGCTTCGGTTTGCTGGGCCACCTCCCGGTTTACCTGCCCGCTGGCACGCCCTCTTACCCTCCTCGCTCCTGGGTCAGTGCCCGGCACAGGGGATTGTCCAGCCCAAGACGGGCCCCCAGAGTCGGGCAGCTGTGGGCAAGCCAGTGCCATCAGCAGAGAAGAGGACACTTGCTGCGCCAGCCTCTGCTGTGACTGTGCAGGACAAAGAGGGTCCTGCTCGCCACACAGGGACGAGGACCAGCCTCCTGAGGAAGCAACCCTGGCGGCAGGTGGCACAGGCTGGGCCGTGGGGACAGAGTCAGCACTTGGAGCCCACACTGGGGCCTGAGCAGAAGGGCAGAGCGTCTATAGACAGGATGGACGCCACCCGGAATGTTGTGCTGTGAGATGGCCCAGGAAGGTGCTCCTGGCTTCTCAGTGCAGCTGGTAGAGGGGCAGCGCCTGGGCCCCACTGACCCGAGCTGACAGCAGAGGAAACAGGCTCCCAGGGGGCTTCTAGATGCTCTATGGGTACCCCACAGGGGATCTATACAAAATCCTGCCTTCTCTCCTGGAGACCTGGTTCTGGACATGCACTGAGGCCACAGGGACCAGCATGGACCAGCAGTGACCAGCAGCTGGCCAGGGATACACAGAGGAAGAGGCTTCCCAGGGTGAGGCAGACCCGTCGCACCTTCCTGAGGCATGGCCAACCAGCCAGGACATGTCCTCAGTTCCCAGGGGTCCAGCCCAGGGCAGATGAAACGCTTGCCGGCTTGGAGCAGCATGTGTCCCAGAAGAGGTGGTGACAGAGGCAGCAGAGACCCCCTGCCTCACCCCCACCAATAAGTACAGGTGTGTCTGACCAGTTAGGAGAGCCAGGGAGACAGGCGGGGCCTGGCATCATGTCAGCCCCTCCTCTGAGGCAGGAGCATGGGTCCGGCGTCCACAGGGTCCTTCCTGCGGCAGAGCCACCAAGCCCTTCACTATGGAGCCGCTGGCCAGCCTCTGGGCCCTTGAGGAAGCCGCCAGGCTCTGCGTCAGGCTGGAGGAGACTGTCTCTAAGGGTCTGGTCTCAGGGGCACCCAGCGTGGGGCCGTACCTGGCCAGGGAGGGACGCCCCCCTGACTCCCAGAGGGGCCCGGCCTTCCTCTCCCACCAGCATCTATGAGGTCCCTGCTCTGAGTCACGACCACTGGCCCAGTGCACAGGCACAGGGACCCCCCGGCACCCCAGGAGTGCACCTCCAGCCGGCCGGGGAGGAGGCTGGACGGAAGGACCAGGAAGCCCCGCTCTGGCCCCTTCTCCTTGAAGCGCCACAGAACCACGGTGCGGACGGTCCCGGGACCCCCAAAGCTGAGGCCTGGGGGCGGAGAGGACCCCCAATCCTCCAAAGGGCGGGAGAAAGGAGAGCGCCAGCTGCCTGCGGGTTCTGGGAGGGGCCGGGTCTCGAGGGAGGCGGTCGGAGTGTCACACAGAAGGCAGGGGTGACAGCTGCTGGGGTGCGGGGTTGGGAAGTCGGTCCTGGAGAGGGAGGTCCAGGGTCCAGCTGGGGCTGCAGACAGAAGAGAGGCCGGACCCGGGGCCGGTTCCCTCACCCACCTCTCCGCGCACACCTCCCTCCCTCCGCGCCGGGGCAGGAGGACGAAACTGGGGCATTAACTTTAAGCACACCTCTGGAGCCCCTCAACCCAGCCTGCACGTACCGGGCCAGCTCCTGCGGCCAGGCTAATGTCCCCGCCAGCGCGTCCGCTGGCTCTGGGGAGCACTCGCTGCTGGCGCTCAAAGGTTAAGTGAGCACCAAGCCCGCCTCCTTTCAAATGTCACTTTCTAGAGAGGAGAGGCGCCCCTGCCGCTCCCACCCCAGTGACTGGGACCTGCAGCAGGACCCCACAGTACCCTTCCCGGCACCTCTGCGTCATTCCGGAGCAGAACAGGGCTCCAGGGCTCCCCCCATAGACATCAAACCACAGTGCTGGGCACCGAGCTTTTATCAGGCACCAGCTGAATGCACCGGCATTGTGTTCATCCCCACACAGCCTCAGCAGAAGGTTCCCCGTGGGAGCTAAGGAAATGGGCCCCCAGAGGCAGTCCCTGGCTGGGGCCGCGGCGTCTGTCTGCTCCCCCATTACCCCGGGGCCACCAGGGGAAATGCCCGGTCACTTCTGGCCACCCCTGCCGGTCCACCATGCACCTTGCCAGCGCGAGGAACCGATGCCATGCTGATTCCATCGTGGAGGCTGGCCAGCCGCGATCCAGGAAGTGTGGGCTCCGTAGCAGGGGCTCCGAGACTGGGGCTTCTTCCAGCGGCCTCGCGGGAAGGGTGCCCAGCCGGGGCCCTCTTCCCACCATCCTCTGCCTCCACGTCCGGCACACGGAGTGCCAGGAGTCTCTGCTCGCCCGCTCCAGAGCGTGAAGGCCTGTCTTGAGACGGGAAGCACCTGCTGCCTAGGATCGCACTGTCGCCGCCTTCCTGGGGCCGGACACTCCCATTTTAGCCGCACCGACAACTCACGCCTCCCCCGGCCATCCCGGAGAGACAGCACAATGGGCCAGCTCCACCGAGGTCCAGGCTCCCCCGTGGTCACTGGCTTGATAGCACCCCCTCCTACAGCTGCTTCCTGGGATCCCACACACCCCAAAATAAAGCACACGCACTCAATTCCCTGCTCAGAATATATTTTCAGGGGCCACCCAACCTAAGAGAACAGCTCTCTGAGGCATCGATGTTACAGTAGGGGAAACCGAGGCAGGGACTGGTAGAGGGACAAGGACCGCAGTCAGGAAGTGGTACGCGCTGAGTGCTGCCCCTTGACCTTGAGGCTGGCCCTGCTCTGGGCACAAGGGCCAGTGCACGTGCTGGTCACCCCAGCACCCGACTTCCTCCCCAGACAGCACATCCCTAGAAGGGGGGGCGCCGCTTCCGGTCCTGCCTCCTAGTTCCTCCAGGGCGGCTGGAACCAGGGTATGTGGTCCGTGCCACGAGGAGGTGGAGAAACAGAAGCACAGTGTGGCCCAGCAGGTCCGCAGCCGGTGTGCGCCCAGGCCATCTGCAAACACCCGTTGGCCCCGAGACCGGCCCTCCGGCGCCGCGGCATCTCAGCTCCCCCTGCCAAGCAGCAGACGGTCCTGGCCGCCAGCCACTGACCCATGCCAAGAGAGCCGCTGTGTGTGCCCAGGAGGGGACAGCTGCTGCACGTGGCCGAGCGCGAGACCACCACGTGGCATGGCAGAGGCCGGCTACCCCAGGCCACGTGGTGCTGATTCCATTCATATGAAACGTGCAGAACAGGCAAGGTCACCGAGGCCGTCGGCGGGTTCGCGGCTGCAAAGCAGAGGAGGCCCCGGCCCAGGGAGGTTTGGGGAAGAGAGGCTCCTCGTGGGGTGACGAAACCATTCTCAGATTGCCCGTGGTGGCAGTGGCCCAGCTCTGCCAGCGCTAGAACCCCCTGACCTGTGCCCTGGCGTGTTGGGCTGGATGCTGGAGTCCACGTCACCATAGCTGGCCTCCGAAATGGTCCACAGCTTTCTTGGGACAAACCTAAGCTGTTGGCTTCGAAGTTAACCCTTCTTACTCCCCGAGAGCACTGCCAGGGGAGTCACTTAGCCAGGCGGGGTGGCCGGGCCCCCCACACTCCCACAGGCACCCCAACGGGGGCAGCCACCCCGCGAGGCCTGCAGGGACAGGCTGGTGCCCGCTGCGCCGGGGGCCGGAAGGGCTGCTCATGGTGGGCTTCCCGTCACCTGCCCCCGTGGACGGGGCCGTCAGCGTGACCAGGAGGAGAAGGAAGGAGACTGCGGGGTCCTGGCACGATGGACGACGGCCGACTGAGGATGTGGACGCCCGGCGGCCACGGCCCCGTACACGGGCCCCGGGAGCGGGCAGCAGGCAGGGGACAGCCGGTGCAGGCTTCCGAAGGACAGCGTCCTTGTCACCAGGGCAGCAGGCGGAGCGGCAGGTGGGGCCCAGGGAGGAAGGGCCGAGGGGGCGCTTCCTCTTCATTTGTTCGCTTTCGTGCCTGATTTCCGCCTCAATTTGGGTAATTACTTGCTACTCAGCATCATTTCTTTCCCTCATTCAAGGAGGGGAAAAAACACCCCAGAATTTCTGTGGGGGAAGGAGACGCCGACTCTGCAGCTGTTCTCGGCACAGGGGGCGGGCGCGCGTCAGAGTTGCTCCGGCTGCTGTCCCCTGAGCAGCCCGCACCTTCCTCCCCACGCGGGGCTCTCTGGGAGCCGGGCCTCGGGCCCCTCGGCGACGCTGGTCCCAGACCCCGGCCGGCAGGTCGGTGGGAGCCAGGACAGGTTCCTCCCCAGGCAGAGGCAAAGACGCCATCCGGGAGCACGTGCAGTCCGAGGCCACGGCGGGTTCTGCTCACCCTGCGTGAGGCCCACCGGGTTGTGGACGTCCCCTCTGTGTCAGAGGAGTGGAAACCGAGGCCCGGAGGGTAGGGGACCCGCACGGCTCCCGGTGTCCAGTGCCGGGCAGAGCCGGGCACCTAAGTGTGCTCTGCTCCCGCGCTCGCTCCCGCGCTCGCCAGGCCACAAGGGCACGCCGCGTCGTGGGTTTGCCCGACATTTGCCGGCCCTGGGTGTGCCGCGGAGGGACAGACTGGGGCACGGTGTGGAAAGAGGCCTCCAAGGGGCTCCCAGTCTGGTAGGGGAGGACAGCGGTCAGAATCACGGTGACGTGGCCACCGTGCGTGGGCCGAGGGACAGAGCAGAGCACTGGAGGCAGGAGGAGAGGTCCCGCCGGGCACCTTGCTCGAGGAAGCTTCTCAGAGGCGGCGGCGTCGGGACAGACGTCTGCTGAGCCAGGGTCACAGAACGGGGGTCAGTGGAGGGACGGCTGGTGAAAAGTGCGGCTGAGACAAAGGGTGGGGCTGGGAAGGGGCAGGACGGGGCTCAGGGAAGAGCCACAGGAAGCCGTCCCGCACCCTTGGGCTGTCCCGCGTACCCTGCGCCCCTCCACACGCCAGGGCACCCTGAGCTCCATCCAGGAGGCTCCCTGCTGTCTGTCTGTCTGTCTGTCTCAGGAGAGGAGAGGGTCCCCAAGGCCATGTACCCATTTCCTGGGGGGACAGAGGGGACAGTAACAAGGCCACACCCCGGGGAGCGTGACCTGCAGACACCGACCGTTCAGGAGGTGGAAAGCTGAGGTGCAGGCGCCAGACAGCTGCTTCCGGAGGCGCTGACGGAGACCCTGCTCCCGCCTTATTCCTTCCGGGCAGCAGACATGTCGTCCCAGTCTCTGTGTGTGCCCAGATTCCTCTCTTCTTACGAGGACGCCTATCACAGCGATCCGTGGGCCACCTGCCTTCCAGTCTGACCTCACCCGACTTGCTTCCAGCTGCACAGAACCCATTTCCTAATGAGGTCTCGTTCCCAGGTAGGGGGTCAGAGCTCAGACCCAGCTTGCACGGAGGGCCCACTTCAACGCACAAGTCAGTGGGCTGCGTGCACGGCTCGGTGGCACCCAGGTGTTTGATGATTGACTCAGAGACCAACTCCACTGTTCCCACCCCAGGGACGTACTGGTCTATACCCTTTATCCAAGACCCCCCTGATGAGAGCCGGCTTGTTGGAATATCTGAGTCTTTGGGGCAGACTGGGGTCCCCGCCCACACCCCTGTGGGAGGCGACCTCCTCGCCCTCCGCTGGTTCCCTCAGAAGACTCCAGACGCAGACCCTCCAGGGAAGCGACCGAAGACACAGTCGCCAGACCCAAACCTCCCCCGAAAAATGTGCCGAATGCCAGAGCCCTTAATATGATTTATTAATCTGCCAGGAACTTTTCAAGATTTTAATGTGGTATTTAGAGTCTATTTAACCGAGCAACAAAGCCCCCAGCACCAGAAACCGTAAATAATTATCACAGCCGTCGGGTCTTTCATGTGTGGACGCGGCGTCTTCCTCCGAGCGGCTCCGTGGCAATTTCGCTGCCTCTCCCCGCATTTGGAACAAGCTCCCGGTTCATCAAAGAAGGTGCCAACCCAGGGCTTCAGGAAGTGCCAAAGAGGGACCCCTGCAAGTCTGTGATTAGAATACAAGAGGCAGGATCAAGGTAATTAATTTTTTTTAACTTAAAAAAATTTTGTTTAGTTTCTCCATCAGCTCCCGCAAAGCCGTGTGAATTATATCTGCTTATGTAAATAAAGCTAACGGGCGATTACATTAATTAGCAGCATAAAACTTTTGCTCATCTGGCTGGAGATAGCAGGTAGTTGGGGAGAGGATTAATTTCTAGTTTAATTAGAAATTTACATTTTCAGCAGCTCGGCCTCCAGCGGTGAACAGTGTCAGTGCCCAGCGATGGAGTCCGGCTCTTTCCGAAAGCGTTGGCGTCCGAAGGGGCACTGGGGTCATCGTCCCCCAGACGGGCCCCCCGTTCATCCCCCAGCCGGCGCAGAGCTGGCCGATGGAAAACCAGGTGGCAGAATGAGAAAGTCCCTCCGTGGGGGACGGGAGGGCAAAGGCGAGGCTGCGGGGGGAGGCGGCGGCTGGGGGTGCCGTGATGCTGCTCCCTTCCCCACAGCCCTCTCCCACTTGTCTCTGATGATCTCCAGGGGAGAAAGGCCGGCAAGGCGAGATGGGCGGCCCCGACACCATCTTCGGCGGCGAGCACCAGCCTCGGACCCTCCGCTCACTGAGCTGCACCTGCGACCCCAGGCAGGTGAGCACGTGGGCCCAGGTGGCCCTCAGTTTGCTGCACTTGGCGGGGATGGACACGCTCTGTCTGTCCACCCGTGCATCCTGTGCACGTGTGACCAGCAAACCGCAGCTTCTGAGTGAGGTCTGTGTGTCTGTCTAACGTATGTGCCAAGAAGGACGTGAGCGGTGAGAGGATTTCTGTGTCTGATGGGGACGGTGCGTGCGTGCCGGTGTGATGGGCGCCTGTCGTGGACAGGGGGTTTGCTTGTGTGCATGTGTGTGTAAGAGGCACAAGCTGGGGCCCGGTCACCTTGAGTTTACATTCTCTCCATGGCTGTGGGCGGACGCCACAGCCCCCTGACCTGCTCTCCTCATCCCAAGGGTGGAAGGGAGGGCCCAGGGCCCCCACGCCCCCCGGGGTGAAGGCAGAGGTGCTGGAGACCATGACGGTGCTCCTGCAGCTTCCCCTGCCTGCCCACGAGCCTCCTCGGACGGGAGCAAACAGCGGAGACCACCCTGCTCATCCTGTTGCGGATAAGGAAGCAGCAGCGCGGGCTCCCGTCCTGGAAAGCCCGTCTTGCCTCCCTCCCCGTGAGGCAGCCGTGCAGGCCGCAGGGAACTCCTGGAGGAGCGAGTGTGCTGCCCCCACAGAAGCCTCTCCCGGCCCTGTGCCCCGCTCTCCCCACCAGTCATCGGGTTCCAAAGGGGAGGCCGACAGTTGCCGCAGCAGGTAGAGACCAGGGCACAGACAGAGCGACGCCCCCAAGCCCCCAGAGTGCTGTGGATTTGGGGGGCATACCAGATGACCGCCCAGCCCAGGACAAGTCTCCAGCCGCGCCAAGGTTAAACCAGCACATTCCCATTTCTGTACACGGAGCCCTGCAGACACGCCAGGCCTGACGGAGCAGGTTCGGCCCAAGCCAGAAGCTCCTCCACGGCGTGGCCAACCCAGCCTCCGCTCCCTGACCAGAAGGGGGGGCCCAATGGGGTCACTCAGCCTTGAGCCCCGGGCCCCAGAACGGGGTCCAGCCCTCACCGGGGGCGCAGATGCTCCTGGATCCCCATAATAAGAGCCAACACGCAGCAGCCATGTGGGCCAGGCCTTGCTGTGAAGACCTTAGGTCCACGGCCCCACGGATTCCTCCCAACCACCTGCTAAGGTGGGAACTCCCCCCCACTTCACAGATGGGTAAAATGAGGCACAGAGAGATCAGTGAATGGAGCCAGAGGGCAAGTCAAGCAGCCTGGCTCTAAGGCCAATCCACGAACTGCTGTGCTAGGAAGAGACCTCATCAGCGGGTTCTCCAGGCGTTCCCCGGAGCGGAAGGGCAGCCTGAATTTGGAGAGAGGAGGGGAAGCCTGAACGGGGGCAGCTGCAGAAAAAGGCAGGCAGAGGAAAGGGAGACACAGGCTGGGCCAGGCCACAAGGCTCTGGGTCTCAGCCACGGAGCCGGACTGGCCCCCGTGTAGGCGGGCGGGGCTCGTGCGGAGAGTCGCTCCCTGAGCCCGAGCGAGCGGCGCCCCGGGGGGCTCTGGTGAGATACTTGTTGACTTCAACCCCCTCCATCTCATAGATGGGGAGGCTGAGGCCCAGAGAGCCCCCTGGCATGTCCTGGAGCTCACACCGTGAGCCAGCCCGATCTGACGTGAGAATTCAGCATCGAGGCCAGAAATGGAGAGGCAGAGAGGTGGTGGCTGAATGACGGATGTGTGGAGGACGGACGAACGGACGGACAGATGGACGGACGGACGGACGGACGGGTGAGTAGGGGGTGGGTGGATGAGTAGTGGGTGAGTGGGGGAGGGGTGAAGGATGGACGATGGACAGGTAAGTGGTGGATGGACGGACGGATGAGCAGTGGGCGGACGTGTGGGTGACGGATGGACAGGTGGCGCAGGGACAGAAGGGCGGTGAGCGGGTGAACGAGTCTGTTCCACCGTGTGAGCCGCGCACTGTCTCCCCGGGGGTCAGGCGCCCAGCCCCGCTCCACCCCCTCCTCTCGGTGACCAGTAGTTACCTGGCGTCTCTGCACCAAGTGTCCTTACCTGGGGGAGAGGACGCAGCACCCGCCTGGCCGGGCTGGGAGGCGACAGACCACCTACGGCAGCATCCGGCCCACCGCAGCCGTCTCAGAGGCAGCTGCTCCGGCCGGCCGGCCCCACAGCAGGGCTGGCGGCACAGACACCCTCCTCCGGAGCTTCAAGGCCTCCAGCGTGGAGCCCGTCACCGGGCCTCGGTCCCGGCCGCCGCCGCCCCCAGAGGCAGCGCATGCTCACGGGGCCAGGCTGCTATTTTTGTGCAGTGTGTGTCTTCAGAGAGAGAATCTTCCAGCAGCTCTGGCGCCCAGGGAAGAGCCAGCCCTGCCCCATCATGGCCAGAGGAAGGGGCAGGTGGATCGCAGACCCCACAAATGTCCTGAAATTCCAGGAGACGAGGCCGGAAGGGCAGCAGGGCTCTCTCGCCTTCACTAGCAGGTGCCCACCTGCGAGGCAGCAAGGGTTCGCGGTCACTCCCAGGGTCTCTGGCAGAGCCGACACGGGACCCAGTGACCTCGCCCCGTGCAGGCTGTCTTTGGGACCATGTCCAGCGGCAGTGGCCTCCACTCCACAGCAACCCAGAGCACCAGGTGCGCTGGGCCCGGAGGCAGGAGGAAGAGGATCCCCACCTCCTAGTGATTCTGGGGTCTGCCCAGCTGACGGAGCGACAGCCGTGGGGAGCCGGCCGGTGCCCCTGTCTGACCAAAGGTGCCTGGAGCTCAGATGCGGCTGGGAGTGGCCCCCGGGGCCTGGGGGACAGGGCAACACTGTCAGGACCTGCTGTGGGGCATCAGGGGTCCGGACCTTCCCCCAGGGCACAGGTGCATTCCCCACCTACTGCCCCACCGAGCTGGGTGGGATGCTCGCCCTGAGGGCGCCCCCTTTTCCTCCAGCACACCCCCAACTCCGCTGTCAGTCAGCACAGGTTCTGACCCCTTGCATCAGTGTCCTGAAGTCGTCCTGTACTTCTCTGTCCATTCCAGAGGCCCCCCTGGTTCCAGGCCACCATCAGGAAAAGACCTCCACGAAGAGGTCATGGGGAACCCCCAGGCCCCGCCCCCATGCCCTGCGGCCCTCTGTCTCTGTGGAGCCTCAGCCCAGGCCAGGGGCTTCCTGCCCCACTTCTGCCATCTCCTACTCTGGGCCCCCCATCTCAGTAGCCAAGTGACTCTTTAAAAATGTCCATCCAGGGGCGCCTGGGTGGCTCCGTGGGTTAAAGCCTCTGCCTTCAGCTCGGGTCATGATCTCAGGGTCCTGGGATCGAGCCCCGTGTCGGGCTCTCTATTCAGCAGGGAGCCTGCTTCCTCCTCTCTCTCTCTGCCTGCCTCTCTGCCTACTTGTGATCTCTGTCAAATAAATTAAAATCTTAAAAATAAAATAAAAATGTCCATCCCAAGCTTCCCATGGCTGCCTCTGTCCCACAGTCCCCATCTCAGTGCCCTCGGCTCCCTGACCACATGGGCTCACGTCCAAGCCCTCCTCACCCGCCCAGCCCCCACGACACCTTGCCCAGAGCCTGCCCAGTCATGGACTACTTGGGCAGCTGCCGCACGTGGCCCCCGTCCTCAGCCCGATGCCCTCCCTGTCCTGCCTACTCGATCCCCTGTGGCCGCAGGGGTGCAGCGATTGGCGGGCGAGCTTTGGGGGTTCCTAGGTCCCTGGCTGAAATCACGGGCACCACCAAAACCCAGAAGTCCCACCGCAACTGCTCACAACGGCCATTCCGGCTGAGGGCAGCCCTGTACCCCTCCTTACTCCGGACACAGCAGGAGTCTGACACACAGACCACCCGCCCATCCAGGCCCACCCAGAAGCCAGCCCCCCTTCTCGGCCCTGAGCCTGGCTCCTTCAGCCCTGGCTTCCTTCTGTCCTTCTGCCCCGGCCTCCATCACCGCGTGCGGCAGTGAGACAGCAGCTCTCATGACAACGGCCGGAAGCCGGCTCGGAACGGGGGTCCCTGGGGACATCAGCTCTGCGGAGGCCCGAGCTACACACCAGGCTGGGGTGCGGGTGTGGGGGAACCCCACGGGTCACCAGGCAGACCTCAGAGGTGGACCACAGAGCTGCCGCGGTCCTCGCTGACTGTGGAGCCCCGGACAGGTCAGCTCGCCACCCTGAGCCTCAGTGAAAGCAGACGCGGGGGACCCGTTTTCTAAGGTTTGCAGGAAGGTTGTCATTCGCAGCGATGATCACGGTCATTTTCAGAACCTCTCCAAGGGCAGGACTCTTCACCCCTCTGGCCTTCGTGGAAGGGGTAGTTCCCCCGGTTCCCCCGCATTCCAGAGAGAGAAGGGGTTCCCTGAGGAAGAACCCGCCGGGGCTGCTGGCCGCTGCGCAGTCGCGTCCAAGTGCAGGCCCCCTGGACTGTGGCCCTGTCCCAGCTCCCTTGGCTCCAGGCTGGCCCTGGGCCACAGCGGGCAGCGCTGAGGCCACACCCCGTCTGCCAGCAGGGCGCCCTTCTCTTGGGGGAGAGGGGACAGGGCACTAGTTGAGCTTGTAACTCTCCCAGGAGGCTTGCACACACGCGTGCTCCAGGCCCAGACTGACGGATGCTTGGCCCAGCATCCCCAAAGGCCACATGAAGGGAAAGGACTTTGGTTTGGGGCTTTGCACGCATGTGGGGCACTGGGAACCGGCAGTCCATGCACGGAGGACGGTGCCCGCGCTCCAACCGTGCCCGCCGGTCGGTCACTTACCCTGCGTGGCTGTCAGCACAGACGAGGCAAACACATCTGTGTGCAGCTGTGACAACGGTTCAGACTCCCGAGGGCCCCTGAGAGCATCTTGGGCCCCCCCCGGGGTTCCATAGGCCACACTTTGAGAACCGATGTATTAGGTCTACTCCGGGAGGGCAGGGATCTTTGTTCTCGTCACCTCCTGGAATAGAGCCCGGCGCGGAGGAGGGGCAGGCTGGGGGAGTTCACGCCCTCTACACATGCAGGAAACGCAGCCAGCGCCTGGCAGTGCTGAGCCCCAGGCCGCACACCCGGCTGGACCCAGGACACTGGGCCCCCTCAGGCATGGACCCTACTTGCCCTGTGTGCAAAGGCCAGGTCCCCAGTGCCTCCATCCCCCGCTGGGGCTCGGCTGCAAGGTCACATCATCACGTGCCCCCTGCAGCCTCCGTCCGTCCCCCAAGCCATCACCGTGGTCCCAGAGCACCTGCGGATCCACACAGCACCCACCTCCTGGCCCTGGGAGTGTAGGAGTCGTGTCTCGACCACGGCGTGTCCCAGCCTATGCCGGCTCCAAGTAGGTGTTCAGTAAATGCCCATGGAAGGGCCAAGTCCGCCGGCACCGCTGGCCACAGAGAGACCCAGTCACATGCGCATGCGGGGAGCAGGGACAGACCAGGGGGGAAGAACGGGAGCCCCGGCCAGCCCCGGCCCCTCCCTGGGGACCCCACATGTGCCAGGCTATCTGCATGGGCCAGGGGCAAAGCTCACAAAACTGCTCCCCCTCCAGGAGCCCACCAGATGGATGGTAACAGTGACATCACTTGTACCTAGCAAGGCCTGCCCTCAGGGGAAACTGTTGTACCTGAGCGAAGGAAGCCCCACCTCCCAAGCTGCCATCCTGTCACCCGTGGGGGCCGGGGAGCTGGGCAGGAGCATGCGTCCTCACAGCCCAGGGCACAGGCTCCCGAGGGACTGAGCCCCTCTAGGGCTGGGCTCCGGGTAAGGGCCCCGGGGTGCGTGCCCTCTCACACTTACCCCACCAGGGAGGGTGACCCTCACGCAGAGGAAGCGGCGGCTCAGAGAGCTTCTGCAGCTTCCCCAAGCTCACACAGCAGCAAGCAGAAGCCCTCAGAAGCCTCTCTGGGCAAAACCCACCATCTCAGCCCAGGCAGGCCATGTTGGAACCCACAGTTCCCCTCCCTGGCCCCAGGCTGCACCCGCAGCAGAACGTCCCCAGAAAAGGAGGGGGTAGGACGCTTAGACTTTTAAATGCTGGCGGTGGCCATGGGATGCCTCCCTTTGTCGGGCCCCTCCCTGCACAGCTCATCCCAAGACTGACCCGCCTGGCCTCCTGGGAGCCTCTCCTCCTCGGGTCCCACTGTGGCAGGACCCTGCTCCTCTCCTGGAAAAGCTGACTGCCACCACACTGACCCGATGTGGGGGTGGGGGGAGTTCACCTGCATCTGTGGAGATAGTCCCCAGGGTCATGTGGAGAAGTCAGCAGCACCCACACGCACAGACCTACCAGATGGACACAGCACAGCAGTGACCATGCCATCTGTCTCCTCCTCCGACAGGCTCGGAACCGTCACGGGGCAGCGGGAGGGAACATTTTAGACTGAATGCGGGAAGACATCCGGGTGCCTGGGAAGCTGGGGGTCACGTCAGCTGCTCCCCGAGGTCCAAATCACATCTCTGGGCCCACAGGACTTCCCTACGTGCCCTGACCCACCATCCTCCCCACCTGGGAGCACCCGTCAGCGAGCTGAGGTCATCAGCGCGTGAGGAAGGCCTTAGTCTGTGAACATGCTCATGGCTCAGTCGGTGGCTGAGGTCAGGGATCAGGACGCGGCCGGGAACGAGATGAAGTCTACAACCAGGGCCAAGGCTCAATGAATCCCCAGGATCAGGGCTCAGCCTGTGACTAAAGTCAGGGCTCGGTCTACAACCACACTCCGAGTTCAGTGTTTGGGATCAGGGCTCAGTATGTCACGAGGATTGGACTTCGTGTTCAACCAGGGTTCGGGGTGCATGCTCCAGCTGGGGGCCCGGCTCAGCACGGGACCAGGGTCAGAGATGAGCGTGTGGCTGGGGTCAGGGCTCCAGCCTTACTGAGGAGGAGGACAGGCTCCGTGGCCTCACTCCCCATCCCCGCCAGGCTCCACGTCCAGGTGGCCATCAGTGGAGTGTCGGCAAAGAGGAAGACCTCCAGAAACTGGCTGTCGCTCCTGACAGCACACTACACCCGTCTGCCTGAGTTTTTTCTCCCTTCCCCTACCCTCAGCCCAGCCAGGCAGCAGTGGAAGGTGTAATTAAAAATCAGGTTTGTTAACACGAACACGACGTACATAATATTTAGAACATCCGAGCGCCTTTAACTCGCTACCGACGTGCATTTGCTCATTAAGCAGGAATTTTTTATGGCAGCAACACTGCAAATAGCTCTTATTAAAATGCTCAAAACGCCATCTGGTCCCTAGCTGAGGCTCCGCAGCGCACGGTGGCCCAGCCTGCCTGGGGACTTGGAGGTTCCCAGCCGAGCGGCACGGCCAGATTCCCCACCTAGTCGCCCCGGGGGTCCTCTCCGCACCCCACTCCACTCCATCCCAGCGCAGAGAGGGGGAGCCAGCGGCCGGGACAGGGAGACCCTTGTATCGGCTCAGCTACCGAGAGGAGACACGGGGGTGTGAGCCGCGTCCTTCTGACCCGGAGGCCTAGGCTCTCTCCCAGGAGGACGGAGTTTGATGAGAGGCAAGGAGCCAGGGCAGCCTCGCCAGTCCATGGGGCTGGGATGGAGGGGGCCGCGGAGAAGCCGAGCTGTCATAGTCTGGAAGCTGATTCACCACGGCCTGTGGCCTAGCTTTGTGGATGGGGCAGGAGGGGCTCACCAGGCCGCAGCCCTGGGGATGCATGAAAAGGGTTTTTGCAAGCCTTCCCCCGGAGGGGCAGGGCTGCCCGGCCTCCTGAGCCACCTAAGCGCTGGCCTTGTCCAGTGGGCTGCGACCGAGCACCTGGACGGGACGTCCTGTGCTCTTGCCCAAATTGTCGGCTTTGGGGACTGCAGAGCTGTTGGGGGTGGGGGAGGTGGGGCTCCCGCCCTAGAGGAGCGGACCCGCTCCTGCACAGGCCGAGGGAATCAGCTGTATCTCCCCAACCTTGGGCCGGTCTTCCGCTGTTCCTCCCCCTGCTCTGCCTGCTCCTCTAGGCCCCTCTGCCCTCGGGGCAGACATGCAGACAGAAAGGACCCCCACTCTGCCCTTAGGTGGTTTGCAGGTCAGGCGCTGGCTGACCTCAGGGGCACACAGGTTGCTCCCAGCAAGCCACGGCCACCACACTGAGTGTGGCTGAGGATGGCGTCTGGGTCCTTCCCCCATCAGGAGAAGCAGCCTATACCCCCAGCCAGCACCAGCCATAGCAGGAACCTGTCTGCCATCGCCCAGGGACGTGGGGGTGGAATTCAGCGTTGAGGGCAGGAGACGGCGTTCCTACACCAGCCCGAGGTTCCAGCGGGCAGCTCACCTCACCGACACATGGAACCACAGAGCATTAGCTTCTGTGGCCGCACACACACAGGCTCAGCCCCGCCAGCAGCAGATGGCACACAGCTGAGCGACTGTCACTCAGACTGCAATATCCCTGGGGAGTGAGCCCTGGGGGATCCCAACCTGGGTACAGGAGGAGCCAGGGCGGCTTCCTGGAGGAGGTGTGATCTGGAAACTGCCTGAACTAGAGAGATGAAGAGAAGGGGGAGCAGGGAGGGGCTCGGGGTCCTGAGGGAGGGGGTGGGGGTATGGGCAGAGCCAGAGACTGCCCAGGGCCACCAAGGGAAGCAGGTCCAGGAAGGACAGCCGCCACACTTCTCCCGTGAGCCACAGGCGGGAGCTGCAGGAGCACACACAGCAACACAGCTTGGAGGCAGGGAGGCTGAGGTCGGGGCAGTGGGAGACAGGAGGGGCCTCCGCATACCGAGTGGGTTCCCCACCCCCACTCACCCCTCGGCCTCTTCTGCACCTTCCTGTAGGCCTCGCAGACATAGCTGTCCCTGTGGGGGCAGATCTCGGTTTGGAGCCCCAGACACATCCCCCAAACCAGCTCAGTCTCAGTTTCCTCATCGTAAGATGGTCCTCAAACCACAGAGCTCGGAGGGCTGCTGCAGCAGAGAGCGGCTGCATGGGGGAAGCTTCCAGAACCGCACAGGGCTTTTATCCCCACACAAACACGGCAGGCACAGATGCCCACAGAAATACGGCTGCACAGACATCCATGTGTGTGCGCACGTGTGTGCCTGCACAGACACACGCATCCGCACTAACAAACACACACACGCACAGGCAGGCACACATGCAGACACACGCATCTGCACTAGGAAACACGCACGCACGCACAGGCAGGCTCACACGCAGACACACGCATACTCACTAGGACACACACATGCACGCACGGGCAGGTGCACACACATACACATCCACACAAACACACATGCACAGGCAGGTGCACACGCACACACATGCATCCGCACTAACATACATGCACAGGCAGGCACACACGCATCCACACTAAGACACACACACACACGCACAGGCAGGTGCACACGCAGACACACACATGCACAGGCAAGCGCACACGCCAAACACATGCATCCACACAAACACACACGCACAGGCTTAGGCGCACACGCAGACACATGCATCTGCACTAGCACACGCGCACACGCGCACAGGCAGGTGCACACGCAGACACAGGCATCCATACTGACACACACGCACACACGCACAGGCAGGTGCACACGCAGACACACACATCTGCACTAGCACACACACGCACAGGCTTAGGCGCACACGCAGACACACGCATCCGCACTAGCACACGCCCATGCATGCATAGACAGGTGCATGTGCAGACCCAGGTGTGTACTTGCACACAGCACTCGGAGCTCAGCACACCCATTCTTTTCATGCCTCTCATTCCACAAACATGGCCTCGGTCAGGATGAACAGACAGCAGACACACACCCTGATCCTAAGAAAACAGGGACCCAATATTCCAGTTAATAAACCCGTTAAGACACGCTCCAGTAAAAATAAGTCACATGCAGACAGTCCTCTCCACCGTCCCTTTGATCCGTGCCCTGGGTCCTGGTCGGTGAGCCAGCCCCAGAGCCCAGCCCGCACCTGCCCCAGCCTCGCTCCGCCCCAGCCTCCCAGCACGGACCCCTGCAGAAGCCTGGTGTGCACCCTCAGATCTGGGCCTGGGGCTTGGCAGGCATGGCTCCTCCCCTACCCGGTCCCCAAGCCATAAGTGACAGTTTTTAGAAAGTGTCAATGTATTCCCAGCTGTTGTTGCCAAAAAAAGGAAAAAGAAAAAAACCTTTCTTGGTTTCAAGGAAACTCACAACAACTTCAGAAAAGCGCGTGGACATGACGGATGTGCTCATTTCCCTGAAGATTCGGCAAAGGCCAGAGACCCTGCATTTGTCACATGCCGTTGGGGCCACTGGAAGTGGGCTGGCCGGGGGGGGGGGGGGGGGGGGGGGGGGGCCGGGGGCCTTGTCTGCGCCTGGCACGGCTCCTTCCCGGGCTCCACTGAGCTTCCTGAAAGGAGCCTTCCTTTATGCCCGTTTATTCCCAGGAATAACGGCTCTTGACATAAACGAGTCCCGCTCGCAATTAGCCGTGATTAATGCAGAGCTTCACTGGAGTGGAGGAAGTTCACGGTCCCCGGGAGGAGGTGGGCGACGATCGCATATTCATGGATCTGGAACAAATGTGCGTTTAAGGGGAGTGGGGGAGGCTCCCTGGGACTCCTTCCAGCCCCGCTCTCGGCCTGGGAACCGGCTGCGTCACAGCATGGCTGGGACTGCAGACAGGACTGGGGTCAGGGGCCCGAGGCCCGCCCACCCTGGGGACTCCCCGCCATCGGGAGCCTTCGAAGGAGACCTCGAGGGGCCGGGCCTGGGCTGAGCACGGACACACATCCGTCCCTTTGGTTCCCATGACGGCCTCACCTCGCCTCGTGGGGAAACACCCCGTCACCCCACTTCACAGATGGGGACCCCAGAGCTCAGAGAGACATCAGGGGACTTGGCCACCGTGGGGGGCCATCCTTGGGGGCACAACCCTGGAGCCAGATCGTGCTGGGTCACTCTCCACCCAGCCACTATGGAGTTGCTTCTCCCAACGGAGCAAACGGGCACAGTGGGGACCCACCTGGCCTGCGGCGGGTGCTGTCGGGCAGCCCCGTGCCCTGCCTTCACACCTGTCCCCTGGGGCCCACGTAAGCCCAGCGACGCCTGAACTTCAAAACCCCGGAAGCCTCCCAGCCGCCCCCCCCCCCCCCCAGGAGGAACCCAGGCTCTGCAGGAAGCCACACCTCCCTGGCCCCCATCTGTCCCTGAGACTCCCGTGGTGGGGAAAGAAGCGGGTGCTGGGGCCGTAAGCAGCTCTTCTTAACGTGATTTCAGGACTCATTGGTGCTCAGTAATTAGGGGACCATAGGAGAACCCATCACCCCTAACTCAGCATTAGGGCCTGAAACAGGCCTCAGCAGCCCCACACGGACAGTCCCCACTGCGCAGAGGACCACGAGGCATTGGGCAAGCCGGCCCACCGAGCCGGGCGGCTGTGCGTGCCCCCCTCCCAGACCGTGCAAGTGACTCAGCCACCGTGAGACGAGACCTCGTTCTGCGCCAAGCCTGTGTCCCCCACATGCCGGTTAGCTCGCAGGCCTTCAGCGGGCTCCCATCTGGGCTCGTAAACCTCCATCCCTCCCACTGGCCCAGCCCAGACTTGGGCGTCCCCGGCTGCTCTCCTCCCCCGCTTCCCGTCAACCTTCAGGAAACCCTGCTGCTCACCCACTCGGCTCGATTTCCAGCAGGTTCGCCTCGATTCTCCCGGCAGCTCGGCCTCCGCTCTGCCCGCCCCCAGACCTATCCCAGCTCAGAGCAGACGATCTTTCTAGACCTTCCAGACCTTTCTTCCCTGGCTTTCCTCCGCTGTCACGCCACACGCCCTTTCACACATGTTTCCTGATTTGCCACCGGAAACTTGAACCCACAGAGGACGCACGCGTCTGCCTATGTCCCACGTGTACACCTGTGCCCCACGCACAAGGAGTAAGTCTTGTCATCCCCAGGAGCAGACGAGCGCCCGCCCCACAAGAAGGCCTGTTCTAAAGCCCTCGTGTAGTCTCTCTGCTCCCAACCCCCACCACGGGACAGGAAGAGCTGCCGCAGTTGCCCCCAGGCCAGCCCTGGGCCTCGGGACGGTAGAGGCGCCACTGTGCCCGGCACCATGGGTCGCCATGGCCAAGGGACTCACGCTGGCAGTAAATGATCTGGCCCAGAAGTGACAGACGTCATGGCGCCCTGGACTCAGCAGCCAGCACTAGTCCCCTGACCCCGCCCGTCCGCAGGGGTTGGGGGAGCAGGCCTGCCCTGGGGAGTTCCAGAAGGCAGTAACAGGAAGCCTCTGGTGAGCAATGAGAGTGACCACCCGGAGCCAATCTAGCCGGCCCACGTCAATGCCCACGGCCTTGACCTTGCGTTGAGATCTTCATCCAGACGGCAGCCTACGGCCTCCGCCAGCCCGGCCTTCATTGTCATTCCAGGCCAGTGCCGTTTCCAAGGCCGAACAGGGGTGTTATCTAAAAGGGGGAGGGACACAAGTGGGTCCTCACGGCAACTCAATTAATCCTCCATCGGAAATTCTAACACAATCAATTTGGGTAGCCGGCCGACATCATAACACAGTAATTAGGAACAACTTTCAACTCTCGGCTTCCTTTGAAGATTGTAATTGCAATTAATTAAACATCCTCGCCATCCTCAGAGCCTGTTCCAGAGGAAAGTGGAGCAGAGGCGGGGGCGGGGGTGGGGTGCCCCGACCCCTATTCTCAGCAGCCAGGGAATCTAACGGGAATGTGAAAGGGCACGGTGCCCCTGTCCCCCTGGGAAAGCCCGTCATGACTGTGAGGGAGAGGACCCAGCCTTGGGGCTCTGAACCAACACCCCAGGGTCCTGACCCCTCCACCTGCACCCAGGATGGAAGGGGGGACCCCAGCCCTCTGTTCGGCCAGCTTAGATCCCCAGGCCACAATGACACATTCAAAGAACATCAGTTGGGCACCCACTGTTGCCAATAGGGTCCCAGAAGCAGAGGCTTCCCTGCTGGGCACTGACAGGGCACTTCCCTGCCCTCTGGGCTGATGTCCCAAAGGTGGTGCTGACGGCGCACAAGGCTGCGGGCTGTTGCCCCAGCAGGTGAGCAAGCACAGGGGATGGAAGGTGGGTCTGCGGGAGCCGCCGCGGGCAGCCTCAGCCCCAGGGCAGCATCAGCACCCTGGACAGAGCAAGGCCGGCCACCCTGGGTTAACACAAGCGGACAAATGATAGGCCGTGGGAGAGTGGACAGTCACGGTGGAAATGGCTGTCGTCTCCCTGTTGGGTTCTCACTGTGGGCCAGGCGCGGCCTAGGGACCTGACTGATGGGCCCCGCATCCCCCCAACAGCCCAGGAGGAGACCCCACGACCCAGGGTCCCAGAGGAAGTGCTGGCCAAGAGCTGATGAGTCAGGACAGGAGAGACTCAGTATTCCAACAAGCTCTGTGGTCCCCAAAGACTGGTTGCAGCTGCTGCCACCCCAGCGAGTACCAGTGCTCGTCACAGGGGCAGGTCCCGACCACGAGAGCCACACAGTCCAGCACACACCCCCCAGCAGGATTCTCAGAAGGTGGAAGAACCTTGCGACAACTCAGTGGGAGGAAGGTGGGGTGAACTGCTGCCACCGGGACCCAGATCCAGATGACAAAGGTGATTCCAGGTGTCACTCTTATCGTTCTAGCCCCAGGTCCTGAGACTCGGGAGCCAAACGAGGGGGACAGCGACACCAGACAGGAGAGACACATTGCCCCCAAGGATCGTGCCTAAGGAAAGCTAGAGCAGTTGGGCATAAATGTCCTCAGAGCATCCCAACAGCCAGAGCAAAAAGGGCGACGTGAGGGCTCCAGGACAGTCCCTGTGGGGCGGAGAGAGGCAGAAGGAGTTGGATCCCAACAGCAGCTGCCCACGCGCTCATCCCAGAGACAGGGGCAGGGTGCTGTCCTGATGTCCCCCGCACTCCCAGTCCCCGAGCTCCTTCATGCAGGCGGTGTCTTCCCTCCCCAAACACTCAGCCCCAGCCCTGGAGCCCAGCACCAAGCTGGTGCTCAAAAGACAAGTTAGATTTTCAAACCTGCTTTACACTAAAGGACAGCAGCTCATTATTCTGACCATGCTTCTCCATGGGACCAGGATACCTAACTGGAAGAGAAAATGTGTGACTTGGCAAGATGTGTCGGGCTTGGGGCCATGCCCTAGTGTTCGGGTCTCCCAGCTGAGGTGGACATGACAGTCACTCCCCATCAGCCCTTCCATTTTACCCCACCTAGGCTAGCACAGGGCTCCAGGCTTTATTCTTACAGTCCAGTCAAGGGAACCCCATACCCTGGCCATGGGGGTTGTTTCAGGTAACACAGCCCTAAGCCCGTTCATGCATGTTACTGACTGGTTAAACCTTGTGTCCTGGATCAAACCTTACCTGAAGCTCAGTTTATTTCTGGATCTTCCAGTTATATAAACCAATTTTTAACCTTTTGTAGCTTAAGCCTATTGGAGCCTGACCATGGTTTTAACACAAAATTCTAATAATACATGGGCTTGTACCCCTGGGAAAGCCCCGTCCCCTCTCTAGGCCTCCGTGTCATCATCTGTCTGCCAACCTCATAGAAGTGCCATGAGGATAAAATGAGACTGTGATATACTGAGTATTTACCCTAAAGATACAAACGTAGTGATCCGAAGGGGCATGTGCACCCGAATGTTTATAGCAGCAACGTCCACAATAGCAAACTATGGAATGAACCCAGGTGTCCATCAACAGATGAATGGATAAAGAAGATGCGGTATATGTACACAATGGAATACTATGCAGCCATCAAAAAATGAAATCTTGCCATTTGCAACGTGGATGGAACTAGAGGGTATCATGCTGAAAGAAATAAGTCAGTCGGAGAAAGACAACTATCATATGATCTCCCTGATATGAGGAATTTGAGAGGCAAAGAGGGGGCTTTGGGGGGTAGGGAAGGAAAAAAATGAAACAAGATGGGATCAGGAGGGAGACAAGACATAAGAGACTCTTATTCTCACACAAGAAACTGAGAGTTGCTGGGAGGAGGGGGAATAGGGAGAGGGTGGTGGGTTATAGACATTGGGGAATTTATGTGCTATGGTGAGTGCTGTGAAGTGTGTAAATCTGGCGATTCACAGACCTGTACTCCTGGGGCTAATAATACATTATATGTTAATAAAAAATTAAAAATAAAATAAAATAATTGAAAATTAAAAAATAAAAAATAATTTTAACAAATGAGAGCGTGATAGTGGAAGGCTTCGGAACTGAGAACCCCGCACCCCTGTGAAGAGGACAGCTCTGTGTTGGTCTCCAAAGCTCCCTTCCCGTACCCTGGGCCCTGGTCCCGCAGCTCCTGCCTCCAGCCCCTGGACACCTGAAGCTCTGTTTTATCTCCTAGCGCTTGCCCACACCCTCCGCTCCACCTGGAGCACCCTCCCCCAGAGGGCCTGTGGCTGGTTCCTCCCATTCTTCCAATCTCAGTATAGACGCCACCTCCTCCAAGAAGCCCTTCCTGACCACCCTGCATGAAATACAGTCTGTCCCTGCTCATTTTCTTCCTAGCACTTATGGCCATGTTTTGCGTTTTTTGTTTTATGCTGTTTCATTTTGTTTTTTAGGTTACTTCTGTGGGGTCTTTGTCTCCTAGATCAATGTCTCTCAAACTAGTGGTAGTAAAGGACCAGCAGTTTTACTTCCAATCTGTCCCTGACTAATACTTTCATAAACTATGTTTAAAATACATTCCTAGAAAATGTTTTACTTAAATACTAAACAGAAACCCTGAATTTTTGTCATTACTCTCTACAGTCATAAAATTACTCTGCCAACTTGTTTCAGAAGTTTTTCAATGGCAACTCCATCTCTGCCGTTCGGAGAGAGGTTCAAGGTCAGTCCCCACAGGGCAAGCAGAGCCATCAGAATAACCGCCCCGGGGAGGTAGAGACAAACCCCTGGCGTCCTTGCCTCCGGGGTGGGGCATGCATGGGTGCTGTCTCCCAGGGCCCCCAGGGCCTCCCCGGTTGCCCAGAGGGCTAACTCGCTGGGCACCACACCTGTTAAGGGCTTCCTCCTTTTTCTATCTACTTCTTCACCTGCATGTCACCCCTCAAATACACTGCACTCAAACCCCCGTTTGGGGACTGCTTCTGGGCAGACCTAAACAATTCATACACAACACAGAACGTACATTGACCTGACGTCAATGTCGTCACAGCTCTCACCCTACTCAGAACCAAAGGCGTACGTGTTAGAAAGTGGCTGTTGGGCATCTCCATAAGGTGGAAAGACAAAGTCCACAGGTGGAAGGAGCCTGGAGTCGGGGTCGGGGACCTAACAAAACCACAAAACCATGAAGGAAGGAGGGGAATCTGGAGAGCCCTCTTGAAAAGCCCAGAGACCTCCTTCTCTTCCAGAGGTGGGCACTTCCTGTCCCTGGTTCTCCAGCAAGTCAAGAAAGGCTCTGGAAAAACCATTTCTGCCCACGACTGGGGAGCTATAAATAACTCCCGGATCAGAAGAAAGGAAAAAAGAACTCCAATTCCATCTGCACTGGAGTGAGAATGCACCCTCCCAGCGCACCCGCCTCCCCGGCACACCTGGAATCCAAGCCCACCCCAGCCCCAAAGGAATCCTCAGCCTTTGGTCCCAGGTCTGCAGAGGAAGCGGCCAGCTGGCTGCAGTAGACAGGCCTATCCCCACGGAGGGAGATGTGCCCAGGATGGAGGCTGGCTCACCATGGTTGTTCCAGGCCCACAAGAGGCATTGGAGGGCATAGTAAGAGACACCCCTTCTCCCCAGAGCCAACACGGGAGGGCAGCAGGGGACAGCCCTTCTGGGGACAGCAGCCAGTGGCATTCTTGCCTTAGAGGCCCTTTCCGGGTCATGTCCTCTCCCCCGCCCACCCTGCACGCTCCACTCCTAGTGTCCCTTTCTCTCTACCCTGCAACCTACTGCCCTTCCCTCTGCCTGTCCCCAGACCCTGAAGCCCCTGTGTCTCTGAAAAAGGAAAAACCACCAAACTGGAAGCCGGGTATACAGACAGATCCCAGATGATCCTGGGAGAAGCCAGAACCTCGGTGTCCTGCCGTGTGGGATGGGTGCGCTACTCCCCACCCCAGGGCTGGGGCCAGGATCCCAGCGTGCAGGCTCTGCGGGTGGACGCCAGGCCCTGCCACCCCCACCCAGCCCAGGTCCCAGCCCTCGGACAGCCTGCCCCTTTTGCCATGCGGATTTCACTCCCTCACTCACTGTCCGCTGGAGCCCCGTGTGGATCCCCCACAGCACCGGTGGCCAGGCCTTGGCCCCAGGGTCAGCCCCTTTCCCGCCCCAGAGCAGCCGGCAGTCTCGGGGCGTCCAGCAAAGAGCCTGGGTGGGCGAAGCAGGGCAACACTTTATTGGCCTCGTGGGGCGCGGGCTAGCCCAGCCTAGGGGCACCGCCGGGGGTGGCGGCGTCGGACCCCGAGGGCGCCGTGAAGGTGGCGCCAGAGCCAGGCCCGGGCGCCAGCAGCAGCAGGCCCGGCCTGGGCGCGCCCGCGCTGGCGTAGCTCAGGGCCAGACGCTCCAGGCGCCGCTTGCGCACTGCCGCCTGGGCCGTGGCGTGCAGGGGCCGCAGCAGCGCGGGGGGCGGCGCGCCCGGGCCGCGCAGCAGGAAGTCGAAGCCCGCGCGGTCGTGCGGGTCGTAGAAGAGCGGCCCGCGGGCGGGATGGGGCCCCGGCGGCCAGGCGAACGGGAAGGGCAGCGTGAAGTCCTCGGTGAGCACGCGGATGGCGAAGTCGCCCTCCTTGCCCAGCGCGCGGTAGGCGCGCCCGATGCCGCGGAAGTGCGCCGCCCAGAGCTGCGCGTCCCCGCCGTAGATGTCCGGGAACGGGGGCTCCGGGGGCGCGGGGGGACCTGCCGGGCCCGCGGGCCCCGAGAGTGACAGAGAGCAAGTGACCACGTGCGCGGGCGGTGCCGCCGGCGGGAAGCAAGGAGCGGGTGCGGGAGCCTGAGAACCTGCCTCGGGGCTGGGCCTGGGAGGCGGAGCTGGGGCCCCAGGGCTGACAGGGGAGGCAGGAGGCGAAGTCCGGAGGAGACAGCGCCATAAACCAGGAGGGCAGAAAGGCACCGAAGCCTGGCCGCAGGAGTAGGCCATTCGGTACTGCTTGGGTGGAAAGTTCCAGGCGGGGAGGAGCCCGGGGAGTTTGGCCAGGCCTCCTGAACAAGCTGGGCGCCCTGGGCCCAGGCCGCAGAGGGGCTGGGGAAGGTGGTGTGGCCCCTCTCCGTGGAAAATTGATCCTGGGCCGTCCAGAGAAAGGACGGTGGGAGCCCAGCCTGGAGGCGGGATGGGGCCCAGTGAGGATGACGTAGGGACATCGCCAGGAGAAGTACTCTCAGGAGACTGAGAGGCCAAATGCCAGGCCTTGCAGATGGAGATGGGAGGAGCCGGGGGTGACAGACGGTTCCCAGCCTGGCACTGCCACCTTGTGACCCAGGAAGAGGAGCAGCCCCGGGGGATAGAGGGGTCTAATTGGGCAGTGAACTGGTTCTGTGTTTGCTGGACAGCCTCCCCTGGGAGCACATCAATCATCCTGTGCCTCAGTTTCACCCTCTAAAATTTGGGAACAGTCAAGCCTGTTCTGCCAGCCTCACAAATGAGAAGGCATGGAGGAACCTACTTTGTCACAGGATAGTGACTTCCTAGCTCAGCCCCACAGATGGAGCAGAGCCTCCAATCCCCAGATGGTAGTGGGGTGGACGTGGCTCTGAGCAGGGCGGTGGACGAGGCCAGAGGGGCTGCTTCAGGGAGCCACTGTGCTCAGCACCGCGGACAGCTCCGAGACGGGCTTGGCAGGGCCCACCACCACCATGGGGCTGAAGGGTCCCGTCTCCATCCCGCAGCCTGCTCTTGGGGGAGCTGCCGGGGTTCAGTGCCAGGGGGTGGGGCAGGGCTGTGGGGTGTTGCTGTGAGTCGGGGATGAAAACACGCTGCAGAGAAGAGAGGAGCTCTGGATGCAGCCCCCAGGAAAGGAGAGGGGAGAGCCTTGGCCACCTTCTGAGCTGCATTTGGCCAGGAGATGGTTGTGGTGGTGCACACAGGTAAGGGGGTAAGGGCAGCAGCAGGGGGACCATGAGGCAAGCAGGGTGGTAAAGCAGGTGAGGGGCCGGTGGCTCGACCACAGCAGCGGTGAGAAACGCTCAGATTGTGAGTATGGCTTGAGGGTGCGAGTGCAGGATTTGCTGGTGGAGAGGGTCGGGGAGGGGAGAGAAGGGGAAGACAGCGGACCCAAGCCGCTGGAGGAAGGAGCGATGGGATGGCTGGGGGTGCGGGGAGGAGTCAAAAGCCTAATTTGGGGCAGGTGGTGGCCTCCAGATGGGCCAGAGAAGAGGTATGGAGGACAATGGGCTCTGAGTCTGGAGTTGGGGCAGAGGCTGGCGGCTGGAGCTCTAGACATCTGGGAGATGGAGTGGAACGAGGTGCCGGGCCAGAGCATGGAAGCCAGGCAAGGAGGAGGGGCACAGCTGAGCCCAGAGATGCTGATGTGTCCCGTCAGACGAGGCCTCAGAGCTGACCCCCAGTCTGGCAAGCAAGAGGTCATCGGTGACCTTGAGCAAAGCCACTTTAGTGAAGTGCCGGGAAGGAGGGGCAGCTCCAGCAGGCTCTCGAGCAAGTGGGGGGGGGGGGAGACGGGAAGCAGCAAGTCTAACTAACCTTTGTGAGGAGTTTTGCTATAAATGGGGAGCAGAGAAGCAGGACGGTAGCTGAAAGGGAAGCGGGGTCAAGAGACAGGGTACAACAGCATGCTTTTATGCTGCTGGAAAGATCTAGCAAGGAGAGAAGAAGTCACGCTGCTGGAGAGGAAGGTGGGGGCCGGCCCTGAGCAGGCAGGAATGTCCGCCTTCCTGGCCCCGCTCTTCCTCCTCTCCCTGGCCTGCTGAGAGCAGGGATTGGGTGGACAAAGCTGTGGGCACTGGTGCAGGTGGGCTGGTGCCTGTGGCGCTGGGGACCCGTGGGAGTCCTCTTCCGATGGCTTGACTTTCTTGAAAGAGGGAGCGGGGCCAGCAGGGGAGTGTGAAGAGGGAGGGGGCCGGGCCGAGGGAGGGGTGCAGTGGGAGCCGGCAAAGACCAAGGCCCCTCAGGCTCACAGTCAGGAATTTAAAGAGCATTAGCAGCGGCTGAGCTGATCCCCAGCTCGGCTCAGCTGTATGGGTGCAGGCGGGGCGGGGGCGGGGAGCTGGGGGGTTGCCAGGCTGGTACAATAAAACACAGAGGGCCCAGGGAAGGAGGGTGTGTGTGCGGGTGTGATGATCAAGGCAGAGCTGGGTGAGCGGGGGGAGGGGGGGAGGGAGGCAGGGCAGGTGGGAGGACTCAGAACGTGCTGGAAACAGTGGACTGCGGCTCACCCAGGAGGGCCAGGATCCTGCTCTGAGGGCCTGAGCCTGGTGAGACTCCCGAGAATGGGGTCAGGGCCAGGCTGCAGTTTGGGTGCTGACAAGGCCAAGGGCATGACAAGGGCGAAGGGGGGGGGGGGGAAGGGTTGGACGAGATGCCCCAGAGGAGTCTGGGAGACTGAGGGGCCAGAGTGGAGGAAGGAATCACAGAAGCTTGACCACCGAGATGGAGAGGGAGTCAGGCCAGAGTCCCACATTCAAGGGGGTGGATGACTGTCCCTCTCCAGTAGGGGTAATGGGTTTGTACTTCTGAGGACCTAGGATCCAGTGACTGGGGTTTTAAGGAGGCAGTGGGGGAGGGGGACAGAGAATGATCTGGAAGGGCTGAGGAGTGAGGAGAACCCTGGCCCACCTCCAGGATCAGGGACCCAAGGGCTGCAGGACCCCTGGGAGGGCTGTAGGGCAGTGGTCCTAGAGGAGAGCAGGAAGAAGGGAATGGTAGGGGTGAGGTCAGTGCCCCCACCCTGGGCCTGTCCTGCTGTGTGACCTTGACAGAGCTCCCCCGGCCCAAGAAGAGAGGGTGGACCGTCTGCTTCCTCTCCCACATGCTCAGAGCCCCAGATGCCAAGGACACCCCCTTCTCTTCCATCCCTCCCCCTCCCTTATGACTTACCTAGAGTGGCTGCAGGAGGAGGGGGCAGACCTAGAGGGCTGGGGTCCCCCGAAAGAGGGGAAGCCATGTCAGCAGCCCGGGGTCAGGCTTGTTTACCTGGCTGCCCAGGAGACCAGGGCAGGGGCCTTCTGGGGGAGAGAACCTTGCATTTAAAGGGGACCCACCTGGAACCGGGCTGGTGCCAGGAGGGAGAAGGGTAAAGGGGTTGGTGGCCCCGTCCCCCCACATCCCTGCAGCTCACCTGGCCCTGCTCAGGAGCCATCCGACCCCCGACCCAGCATTCAGAGCCCTCTGGGCCCCTCCCCACTCACCCACCCATGCCTCTTCTGCCCCTGCCCCCCAGCTCAGCCCGGTGTCCACAGCCCCCATCCTGCGTGCTCACAAGGCAGAAGAGCCCAAAATCCCTCCCCCCTCCCCGCCCCTGTGTTCAGGGTCCAAGGGGGTGTGGGTCAGCAGCCCCATCTTCAGCAACTCCAGTAGTTCCGAGAAATGGGTTGAACCTGGACCCTGACCTCAAGGGACCTGATAGGTTCAGGTTCCTGCAAAGTGGACCAAGCCCTGGTAGGGGAGCAGGGACGTGAGCCGTCCAAAGGGAGGGAGCCCATGACACACGCGTGGTGTGTGCTGACCACTGTGGGACAGCCTCCAAGTGACCTCACCCTCTAGGGGTCCATCCTGGGGAGGGGTTTCCCCAGCACTGCGCCTGCCGGGGGCCCCAGCGGCCGTCCTTGGGGAAGATGGGAAAGCACTGGACACCCGGCTCAGACCGTCCGTGTGCGCCGAAGGCCATACGTGCCCAGGGCAGTGCCACACGTGCCCAGGGCGGTGCCACACGTGCCCAGGGCGGTGCCACGCGTGCCCAGGGCGGTGCCACGCATGCCCAGGGCGGTGTGTTATCGCAGCCCCACTGTCTGCCGGAAGAGCACAGTGACAGGTGAAGGAGAGGGCACCTTCCAGATGCCCAGCCCTGCGTCTCCACACCTCTACAGCGAACTCACTCTCATCCTCCAGGCCCCACCTCACGCTGCCTCCTCCAAGAAGCCCTCCCTGCTTGTTACACCACAGAGCCCACAAGGCCCACTACAAGTCATCGGGGGCGATGCCTTCCTTGGTTAGAGACCTTGGGTCAAGTGC
This sequence comes from Mustela nigripes, assembly GCF_022355385.1. Lineage (NCBI taxonomy): Eukaryota > Metazoa > Chordata > Mammalia > Carnivora > Mustelidae > Mustela > Mustela nigripes. Next base: position 195,349,128 of record NC_081559.1, on the reverse strand, counting down.
TACCCTCGGGCCTCGGAAGGTCGTGAGTAGGACGTTGGGGAGGACACAGTTGCAGGTGAGAAGCCGCTGCTCCATCTTCTCTCCAGCGGGTCTGGACACATCTGGGCCAGAGCTCTGGCATGGTCAGCCCAGCTGCAGTGGGAGGGCTGAGACCCTCTCCCCCAAATGAACTGAAGCTCACAGGTTCCCGACACCCTCAGAAAAGCAACTGAGGAAGGGATCGGGCTGGGCTGGGGTTCAGGAGAGGAACCTGGACACGCTCACTGCAGGTTGGGCAAACCACGTGACCTCCCTGGGCCTCAGTTTCCCCATGCATAAAACAGGGCTCAGGCTGTGATCTCAAGGTCGTGAGATGGAGCCCGGCTTTGGGGTCCCTGTACTCAGCAGGAGGTCTGCCTGGTTTCTCTCTCCCTCCTCCCTCACCCCCGCTCACTCGTGCTCTCTCTCAGTAAACAAATAAATAAAATTTTTATTGGAAAAAAATTAGCCTCCCACCAAGGAGGGATGATAGAACACGACAGAACTGGGAATGTGACCCTGTGATGAAGAGCGGCCCCATCCCCACAGACTGGCTTCCTGATGACCTTGGGACAGGCTCTCACGGTGGAAGAACCCCCAGTCCCTGAGCCAGTGCGGCCAAGGCTGGAACTCTCCCCACCCCTTCCCTGCAAGCCCTTGCGAGTGCGTCTGACGCTCAGCAGCAGAGAGGACAGGAGCACACAAGTCAGTCCCCACACTGCTGTTCTACCCCACGTGCCCTCCAGCGTGGGCCCAGAGCGCTGGTTCTCCCCCACTGTGTCTCAGGCATAGCACCGGCCCTGAGGAGGGTTTCCGGGGCCTGGCCTCCAGCCCAGACGTCCCGTCCCTGAGTGCCGTAGCAGGGTCCCGAGAAGCAGCAGCCCAGGGCCCCCATCAGCCCCTGCACAACCTGCCTCCCACCAACCAGCCCCTCCTGAGCCCCTGGCCAGGCCGGCGCCCAGGCTGGATGTGCCCTCACAGTGCTCGTGGGGCAGGAGCACAGCCAGCCGTAGGCCTGACAGTCAGCCAAGGGCGAGTGGGGGGCCTGGATGTCATGTGACAGAGTGTCCACTTTCCATCAGCCCGTGCTCCAGACACACAGGCCCCTGACCACCAGCTCTCGAGACAGGCGGCTGTGCTGGGGAGCGACTCGGGCCTCCACAGTGTGGGGTCCGCCGGGGAAACCATGACGCCATCACTGATGCCCGTATTCTGCAGAGCATCCCTGGGTCCCGCCGCGGACCAGGACCCGCCGCACCGCAGCCGCCCCACCAGGGCGTATCAGTCAGGGGCCGCGGAAACGAAGAGCCGCGGGCGCCGCAGCTTCAGGGAGACCGGGCGCGGCCCTCCTGCGGCGGCTGTAACAGGCCTCCAGGCAGCTCTGCTCCCCAGCGCCCCCCCCCAGGCGTGTGGGCTTCTCGCAGCTGTGGCTCCGCCCCTCCAGGTGTCCCCTGGTTGGAGGACACGCTCCATGGCTCCCCAGCCCGGAAGAGGAGGAAGAGGGGCAAGAGGCCGTCTGGGCCAGCAGCTTCCTTGTAAGAGCACAAGGGGAAGCTGCTCTTGGAGCTCTAACCCCAGGCTGAGAACCGGGTCCCACGGGCCCTCTTGGCTGCCGGGAGGCTGGGATACCTGGCCCACACCTGAGCCATCAGGTGCCAGCATCTGGAGGGACAGCTTCCAGCTGGCTGCAAGGCATCTTTGCCTGGCCTCCCCAAGCTCTGTGTAGGTTCGCTAGTGCTGCCATGACAGTCCCCGCCAACAGCATCCCGGGGACGGGGACAGACCGAGGTGTCCGTGAGGCCGCACTCCCTCCGAGGGCTCCAGGGGAGAGTCTCTTCCTCACCTCTCCCAGCTCCTGGGGGGCCGCTGGCATGTCTCCTTTATGGCCACGTCACCCCACTGTCTGCCTCTGTGGTCACATGGCCTCCTCTTCTCTCCGTGTAGGTAAGCTCCCCCTGCCTGTCTCCCAGAAGGATCCGCGTGACTGCATTGAAGGACCACCCGGAAAACCTGGGGTAATCCCCCCCATCTGAAGCTCTCTGACTGAATCCCAGCCACAAAGTCCTATTTTGCTGGACAGGATAACAATTCCCCGTTCCGGGTATTCGAACATCGACGGCTTCAGGGGCAGTATTCAGTGCCCACCAGACCTTAAGGCAAATCATTTGAGGACAAGAGGTCACTTGAGAAGCCAACGCAGGGCACACTGTGGGGAATAGAAAAAGGCTGAGCCAAGCTGTTATCGGGCAAGTGGCTCGATCGGGGACCCAGCACGGCTCCATCCCACCAGCCAAGGCCCTGGCACCTTCAGCCAGTGGCTTTAGACCCCCCTCGAGGAAGACAGGCTGACATTGGAACCCAGCAAGAGGAAGGCCCTGGTGATGCGGGTGCAGAAACAGTGACCTCTGCTCCCAGGTCCCCACCTCTGGGAAGCCTGCAGTCTAGCTGGAGAGATAGTGAAGACGAATCAGAAAATGAAAGAATTATCAATCGTGCTAAGGCTGGAGAAGGAAACTGTCAGAGAGGCGGGCTGTGGGAACACCCCCTGTGCTAGTCTGTGGTCCAAGACAGCTTCCTGGGGGAAGTAACTTTGAAGCTGAGGTTAAGGAAGGACAGTATGTCATGAGAAGGGGGAGAAAGAGGGTCTGAGAAACCCTTTGCCTATGCAAAGGCCCGGTGGCAGGAACAAGAAACGGCCCAGGAAGCCATGTGGCTGGTGAGCAGTGAGCTCACCCGAGAAGGGAGGACACCAAGGAGACTGGGGAAGCCAGTAGGGGCCAGTCCCCTTCTCTGGCTGGGAGTCAAGGCCAAAGCATTCCTTCCGCCACCATCTCGGCCACCCCCCTCCTCAGTAGTGCTCCCGCTGCGTGTCTTCCTTGCTCTGCCTCCCCATCACTAGAGAAGGAGGTGCCTGTATCCTGGAGAGGCCGGCCAGAGTGTCCAAGAGGAGAGAGCAGCAAGGGGCAGAGGCCTGGTGGGGGACACCCCAGAAGCAGAGACAAGCACGCCCCGCAGGACCTGTCCGGTGCGGCTCGAAGCCCCAGATAATCCCCTCCTGGCGTTGCCACCGCCTCCGAGTTATTTTTAAAATCTCATTTTCAGAAAGTGGAGGAAAAAACCTTTCCCTGCTTTTTCGGTGAAAGGTTCAGATAGGAGTCTGGAACGGGGAGCGGACCCTGGAAGACAGGGCTGTCCTGGGCAGCACACCTGCAGGACCTGGGGCCTCTGCAGACCCAAGGAGCAGGACCCTCCCGGGGCAGCCTCCACAGAGGAGCCGGCTGGCATGTTATGGGCACCTATTCAGGGCTGGAGCATGTAGGGAGAACTCCAGGTCTCCACCTTCCTGGGGCACGGGGTCTAGTGGAGACCATGGCAACGAGCCAGGGACCCACGGCTGGCTGGTCGGGGCCAGCAGCCAAGGCCATCTGGAACAATGGCAGGGGGTGGGGGACAGGGAGGGTGCCAGCAGGTGGAGGACCGCGTGCGTGGGCAGAGCAGAGTGAGCCTGGGTGGGCTGGCAGCACCCAACGGACCCCAGGGGCCGGGGAGCCCAGGGCCTGGAGGGGGGCACGCTCAGGAGGGAAGGGAGTAACCCCTGATCCGGGAAGTGCTGGGGCCAGAACGGGAGCCAAGGGGCCCCAGGCCAGAGGGAAAGAAGCCACATGAAGGCCTAGAGCTTGAGTCTGGGACCCCCGCCCCGCATTCCAAGCTACTTGAGGCTGGACCCCTTGTGCTCAGCGGGTTTAAACATCCCGAGAGGAAGTCGGGTGGACGGATGGGGCCATTGCGCTCCTGGGGGAGGGTCCTCTGGAGGGAAACTTGTCTGCCCAGCACCTGCTGTCAGTACCCCAGCCTCCCCCACTCCACCTCCCAGAAGGGCCCAGCTCCCCGGAGCCCATGTTGAAGCAACCTCAGCAGGGAGCCCCAGGAACACGGGGGGGCCTCACAGAGGAGGTGGGCTGGGTGGAGGGGTCTCTGAGAGCAAATAGGGGAGAGCAAGGGGTTTCTTGGTGGGTGTGGGGGGAGGGATCGCCCCACCGCGGGCGCAGGGACCAGAGCTCGGGGTCCCTCTGGGGTCCCTCTGGGCTCCAGTGTGGCAGGATGAGGAAACGGATCAGATGCGGAAGGCTGTCCGAGGTGGAGGGTGAGGGCTTCGTGCTAAAACTGGATGTCACAGGAGGGCGCAGATGGGCCCTGGAGAAGGTTCTGGAACCTGCCCAAGCAGAGAATGTCAAGGGCAATCCAGGGGAAGGCGTCTCATCCAGTCTGGGGGGTTGACCTGGTTGCAGCTGGGAGCTGGGAGGGGGTGGGGGTAGAGGGGCTGGGCCTGGGTAGCGGGTCAGGGGCTCGGCTGCTAGACCGCCCCCCACCCACCCTACCCACCCCACCCCCCACCCCCGTGAGTCCCCTCCTCTCTGGGACACTAACAGCATCCCCTGGTGTGGCCCCCGGAAGGAGCGGAGCTGGAGGCAGGTCTGCAGAGGTGTGAGGTGGGAGCGAGCTGGCGCTCTCCCCCAGCTGCCGCCTCCAGTGGGTGATGGTGTCAGCACCCCGAGGTTGCCCAGCGTCCCCTCCCCAAACGCCTTCTGAGCCGGGAGGGCTGCGGGGTGGGGAGCCCTGCAGGGATGCCTGGGCTGAGACCTGCCTGGGCCCGCAGCGCCACCTGCCGGCCACATGGCAAGGCACGCGCGGGCGCCTCCCGCAGGCCCCACCTGCCGGCTCCCTACCCTGGGGGGGAGGGGCCAGACGGTCCGCAGGCCTCCCCGGCGCCAGGGCTGGAGATCCTGGCTCCACCACGGACCGACCTGTGACCTCCGGCCCGGTTCCCACCCTCTCGGAGCTGCATCCCGGTCCAGGCTGATGAGCACACCCAGCGATGGGAGGCGGCCCCCGGGGCTGGGAACCCCCGTCAGGCAGAGGCGGTGTCCCCGGGGGGATGAGATTCCCTAATTTCTGGCAGGTTGGGGTAAGGGGAGACCAGCATGCGGCAGGACCCAGCCAAGGGGTCCTTGTATCTTGCCATTTGCAAGGTGAGGGGTTGGGAGAGGGGGACAAATGTGAGATTCCAGGTCCCCGTGTCCCCTGGAGTGCAAGCGGGTCCACAGAGGAGACTCCCACCCCCGGTACGGGGTTCAAAGTTCCTGGCCCTCCAGCCTCCCCTGAACCCTGGAGAGACAGGAGCGCCCCACCCCTGAAGACCTCCATTTACCCGCCCAGGACTTGCCTGAAGTTCTCCCCCAGAAACGAGGTCGCAGAAAACCCACCTCACCATCAACCAGGGCACTGCAGGAACCTAAAAGGCCCAGCGGGGCCCTGAGAAGGTCAGGGCCAGAACCTGCGAGGCCCCCAGGGCTTGTCCCCTTCTCTGTTTCCTCCCTTCTGCCTGGACCGCTAAAGGGGGGGATGGGCAGCCCTCGGGGGGCTCCCCTCCCAACCCCAAGGTCTCACTCTTGGCCCCAATTCCAAATTCCCAACTGGAGGAGGGACCGGTTGGACCCTCTTACCCAGTTGTCCTGGCAAATGTCGGAAAAGGCCCTCTCCGAACAACTAGGGCTGCGCGTGTGACACTGTGGGTGTCTGTGGAGGACAGCCCCCCCCCCAGGGAGGGTGACTTCGTGCTGCCAGGGTGACACGGAGCCCGGCAGAGGCACGGGGTGGGTCCCCGCAGGTAGGTCCCTAGCATCACGTGACCGCTAGGGCACCGTGAAGTCTAGTCCAATACTCAGGAAGTGATAAGTTTGGGGTATTAGCACCTGTTTTTGATATCATGCATGTAACTGCCAGCTTCTGCGGCTCTCTTTAACAGCCAACTCTCCACATTCCTGAAAACTTAGGAACAGTCAGGAGAGCCATTTTGGGGCTGCCCCAGCACAACACCTCTGGCCAAGGCCACCGGGCAGAAAGGTCCCCAGGACATACCCCAGAGGCACTGGAGGACAAGCCTCAGAGAAGGGCAGCTCCCCCAAACCCTGTTCTGGCAGCTTGGCAGGATCCGGCTTTCTGGATCCTCCTTCACAAATGAGCATCTGGGAGCTCTAGGCCGGGCCTCTCGGCGCGCTGGGACAGAGGAACTCAAGCTCGGGCTTTCCGGCAAACAGGGGTACGTGCAGACCCTCCATTTCAGAGCCACCTGAGGACCGGCTTCACCTCTGGGCCTTGGGGGAATCACAGTTCCCGCCGCCTGGGCTTGCGGTCAGGTGTAGGACTCCAGGTGACGAGCTCAGAGAGCGCCAGGGACCCGGGGAGGCCTTGATACGCCTACCATCGTCCTAACTCACCTCGCCCTCTGCGGGCCGTCTACCCCAGCCCCTGCCACCTGCTGCAAATCCACACACCCTTCCCACGGGAGCGTCGTGGGGTCCGACCCCAGTCAGACCCAGCAAAGGCGTCCACAATGCCCAGTGGCTGGGCCGAGCTGGGCACCTGCCCTGCGCCAAGCACAGCTCCCAGAAGAGAAGTTTGAATGTCAAAAGCACCCAGGGGAGGGTGGGCATTGCCAGCCCCCCATTTAGAAAGAGGTCGCGGCTTCAGGAAGGTCATCCAGCCAGCGGCCCCGCACCTGGAGTTTGAAGCCCGGGGGTGCGCAGTGGCTGTCTGCTGTCTGTGAGACACAGGGCTGTTTCCAGAAGGCAGGGCTGCCTGCACTGTGCGGCCGCAGGGGCTGGAGCCCAGGGCTTGCTGGGCATTGGGAGATGCTCATGGGGCTGCAGGTAGATGGCCCAGCCACAGGCCCCGGCCCCAGCACTCCCTTGTCCCTGCAACAGCCTCGCCCTCGGTCCCCCAGCTATAGTGCCTCCAGCAGCCAAGTGTGGGGACAAGGGGCCATGCTGGGACCTGCTTCTCTGCAACCTTGCAACTGAACTATGGCCCCATGTGATGGGGGTCATAAAGAACTTAATTCTGCCACCTTTCCCTGGTACAGAACATGTATCTATCACCTACTGCTGTGTGACAGATGACCCCCCAAAATGCATCAGGAACACACATGCACTGTGCCCGGGACAGTGTCCAGTTCCACACCTCTGGCCCTGGGAAAGGGCCATGAGCACTGGAACCATTGTGACCTCGGGCTGAGGTCAGGGCCGCCCGGGGTGGGGGAGGGGGAGACACAGAGATAGGGCTGCCCCACCGGGCGTGAGGACAGAGCTGGAGGCTGGGGCCTGTGGGTTCTCCAAACCGCTCCCCAACATGGACGGGCAGCACTCGGAAAAGCCACACAGCCACACCACGGCTGATAGGATGTCATCCACCACGTCCCAGAATCCCAGGTCAGCCCAGCGCCAGGCTGGGACATGTGGGAACCCAGAAGGGGACGCCCGATGCCCTACTTCCCACAGGTACCCTGGCTTCTCCATCTTTCAGAAGAGCGCCTCCCTGCAGGGCAGCAAGGGGCGCCCCCGGGGCGCATCTGGGGCTGAGCTCCCTGAGCCAGGGAAAGAGGTGTCCCTGCAGCCAGGAACAGCGCAGGGGGTAGAGGGGAGGTGGGCAGCGGCTTTGGGGTCGAGCCCCACCTGGCAGCCCTTGACTCGGTGGAGAGGGGACTGGGAGGGAGGAGGCGTCCGAAGGTGGCACGGCTGTTGGCTGCCTGTGAGGCTGGCACATGTCACCGACCATGTCCACACATGCTCGCTGCAGGAGTGAGTGAGGGCACAAAGGGACAGATGGACAGGGACAGATGGACGGACACTTCCCGGCGCCTCTGCTTCTTATCTGCAGAATGGGCAGCCGCACGATGGCCCGTGTCCCAGCAAAGACGCAGCGCACCCCAAGCAAGGCTGTTGCAGCAGGGCAGGGGCTGGCGGGGGCAGGGCAGGGACTGGCGGGCTCCCTCCCCTGCCACCTCAGACCCCCAGGGCGCCCTCCCGGGGTAGGGGAGGGGGCCTGGGGCAGCCCAGCTCTCCAGACTGTCCCTGGGCAGGTCCTGGAGCAGGATTCCCATGCGTGATGCCCATGGTGGCGGCTGTTCCAGAAGGAGCAGCCTCGTACCTGCTTTGAACTCAGTTATTTCGGTCTGCACACAGTTGTCTCCATGTGTGTGTTGTCAGGCCCGTCTCCTCCTCTGCCACATCTTGGATCACTTCGAAGGCGAGAAAACGCTCCCCTCTGCGGCTGTTTGCCTGACTGCTTCTGTCGTTTCTCTGTATTTAAAAATATATTCCGTTTTGGTCGTCACAGGGCTAGATGCCGTTTTAGGGCAAGATATGGGCCAAGAGCTGGTGGGGGACACTGAGCCCTCCCGGGTACAGAGGGGAGCCACGCTCCAGCCCTTGGGGACGTGCCCACAGAGGTAACACCAGCCGGCCTCCGTTGGAAAGGCCACACATTCTGGGAGTGGCAAGGAAGTGGCTGGTGTTCTGAGCGGGGGTGGGAAGGTTCGAGTGTGCACTGAGCCACGCCGGCCAGGATGCACGGTTGGGGCTCAGGCTGGCTCTGAACCAGCACCGTCCCACAGAGGCTGTGTGTCCTGGGACCCAGATCGCTGAACCTCTCTGTGTCTGAGCACCCCTCAGGGTTGTGGTGTGAGGACAGTATGGAGTGTGACAAGGTGGGGTGGAGGGTCCGAAGTCAGGTGGTAAGGGGGGCACCCATCCCCCTCCGGCAGGACGCTCTGTGCCGCTGCGGCTGGTGCTCCCCACCCCCGGACGCCGTCATCCAGATGTCGCTCACTCCAACCACCCAGCACCCCCACCCTGGGCACCTGTTGGACAGCGTCACCCCAACGGCACCCCAACGGCCGAGGCTCCCTGACCAGGCTGTCTGACGTGGCCCCACAGCTTGTCCAAACCCTGTCCCTGCTTGATTTCTCCATCTCACTGTGCCCAACTGGCACAGGACAGAGTCTGTCCTTCCCCTCTGCCCCAGGACGCGAGCACAATGAGGAAAGGCCCTTCTGTGCCTGTCGTTCAGATGAACCCCCGGAGCCTGGAGCAGGGCCTGGCACGCCGCAGGCCTTTAATAAGTCCTCACTGAGGGAAGGAAAGCGGGAGGTTGAGGAGGGCCCGGGAACCGCGGAGACGGCCAAGGCCTCTGCGCCGACACCTTGTAAGCGCGGTCATCCGGCACGTGCCCCGGACACGGGAGCTTCCTGAGGACCGTCTGGCTCAGCGCAGACACGCGACATCTCTGGCAACCCCGGGAGTGTCCCCTGCTTGGCCACCTGGTCCCTGGTTCCCCAAGAGGCAGACGGTGGGGAGGGTCCTCAGTTTGGGCACGGCTCTGGGATGGAGCGAGCACGAACGCCATCTGGGAAGGGAGCTGGAGGAGGCCAGGCTGCCAGGAACGGCTCCAGGAGCACGGGAGGAGGCGGGTCTCGCTGTGCGGAAGGCCCCCCGAGGCAGCGCGTCTCAGCCTCGCCCGCTCACTCGCGCCTTCTGTCCACCTTCACTGGCAGCCTGCCTGGGACGTTCTGGAGACCGGGGGACAACCAACGCATCCCCAGGGACACCTGGGAAGGAAGAGGGTCAGCGGCTGGTCAGCCGTGACACCAGGGAGCGGGCGCAGCCAGGGAGGGCCCTGAGTCAGCCGGGGAGTCGGGGGAGGCCCCCCCAGGATGCTCTTTCCAGGTCAAGAAGGCTGAAGGGTGGGCCTCTGTGCGTCGCCCTGAAAGGGACAGGGAGAGAGGAGGAAAAAGGACCCACGCTCTGGGCAGCGGGCCCAGGAGAGCAAAGGCCGACCAGTAAGTGGAATGAGCTTGGACGACAGGAACTTGGCAAGGGCGCGGTGAGGGAGAGAGCTGGGGGCTGTCGTGGGGCTTTTCCAGAGAGGAGAATGCGCTGCTGCTTTGATACATGCTCTGCTGGTCTTCCCAATACCTGGTGAGCACCTGCTTGGGGTGTCAGGCGCTGTGTAGGTGTTGGGGAATACAACTGGAGACAAGACATTAAGATCCCTGCCCTTGGGGCTACCTTCCAGGGGGGCAGACGGGCCACAAACAGTGGATGTAATAAAGTAAGTTGGTGACAAGGTTAAAAGTGATGGGGGGAAAATCGAGCGGGGGTAGGGGTAGAAAGAAGAGTGGGGTCAGGCTGCTGTTTTAAAGAAGTTCATCTAGGGGGTGACCATTGAGCCAAGACTCGAAGGAGGCGAGAAACCGAGCCAAGCAGCTCTCTGGAGGAAGGTTGTTCCCCAGACCAAAGGGTCAGACCGAAGGGTGCAAAGGTCCTGAGGTAGAAACATGCCTGGCGGTCTGAGGATCAGCAGGAGCTCGGTGTGACTGCGCTGGAGTAAGCAAGAGAAAGCAGAAGGAAATGAGACCAGAGAGAGGGTGAAATTATTTCTGTTCTTAGAGATCTTGCTTTTTTTTTTGTTATGGTATAATTTATGTAGAGTAAAATTCACTCTCTTTAGTGGATAATTCTGAACATTTTGACAAAGTCATACAACCGTGAATCTACTACCACAAACAAGATAGGAAACGGGTCTTACCTTCCCCAGAATCCCCCCCCCCCCCTCCCCCTTGTGGTCAGCCCTCCCCCAACTCCCCATCCTCAGAGGCCACTAACCTGTGTTCTGTTTCGTTGACCTTCCTCAGAAAGCCATCAGGATGGGCTCGAGAGCGTGGCTTTCCGGGCTTGGTTTCTCTCACAGGGCCTGATGAGTCTAAGAACCACCCACGTTGCTGCGTTTCTCAGGGATTCCTTTCTTTTCCTTGCTGACTGTGTTCCCGTGGATGTAATACAGTTTCCTTACTCACTTATCCACTCACCAAAGAACGTGTGCATATCTTCAGTTTGGGGTTCTTACACGGCCATGACAAACGTTCGCATGCAGATTTTGCGTGAAAGTAGGTTGTGACTTCCAGGAGTGGAGGAGCAGGGTCGGGGTCAGCCTGCTCAGAAAGCACCCCGCCTGCTTTCTGCACTGGCTGCACCGGCTCACAGCCTCACCAGCTCTGTGCGAGAGGTCCAGGGACCCCAGAGCCTCACCAGCACTTGGTATTTTCAGGCTTTCCCCCAGTTTTAGCCATTCTGGTAGATGTGTAGCGATATCCCACTTTGGTTTTCACTTGTTTCCTTCGTGAAGAATGATGTGAAGCACTGGCTGTGTGCTTCTTTGCCATCTGTGTGTCTCCTTTGGTGGGACGTCTGCTCACATCTTCCTTCTGTATTTTGTTAGACTTTTTGTGTTTGTGCCTGAGTTTTTATTTTGTTTCATGCGTTATTTATGTGTTCTGGATATGGATCTTTATGAGATAGGTGATTTGCAAATATTCCCTCCAAGTACACAGCTTATCTGTTCATTTTTTTCTAGATGTCTTTCAAAAAGTTCTTAATTTCGATGAAATCCAACTTAATGTTTTTTCTTCTATGGATTGTGCTTTTGGTGTAACATCTAAGAAATCGTTGTCTAACCCAAGATCGCAAAGATTTTCTCCTACATTTTCTTCTAGAAGTTTGGATCCCAGGTTTTACTTTTAGGTCTGCAATCTATCTTGAGTTAATTTTTGTATGGAGTGTGAAGTATAAATTGGGGGCATTTCTGCATGTGTACATGCAATTATTGCACACCATTTGCATCATAAGAAAATGATGCACACATTTTCTTAATTGAATTCTTTTGCACTTTTATCAAAAATCAGTTGGCCTTGGGGCAGCTGGCTTGTTCAGTGGGTAAAGCATGCAACTCTTGATCTCAGGGTTGTAAATTCAAGCCCCACATTGGGTGTGGAGCCTACTTTTAAAAATTAAATTAAATTAATACAGCTAAATTTCCTTAAAAATCAGTTGTACATGTGAGTATTTTTCTGGACTTTTTGCATTGAATATTTAGATATATTTTTACAAAACTGACATCTTAATAATATTAAGTCTTCTGATCCATGAACGTGGTATATTTCTCTACTTATTAAAGTTGTCTTTATCTCTTTCATTGCTATTTTATATTTTACACTTCATAGACCTCACGACTACTTGCTAGACAGTGTACCTAAATAGCTCAGGATCTTTAATGCTACTGTATATGGTACCTTTTTATTTTCAAGTCCCAACAGCTCATAGTGTAGAGAAATATAACTGATTTTTGCATCCTGATTTTACTTCTGCAAATTTACTGGAGTCACTGTTCAGTTCTGGTAGGTTTTGGTAGGTTCTTTGGAATTTTCTAAGTAGGTGATAACATCCTCTGTAAGTAGAGATAGCTCATTTCTTCCTTTCCAGTCTGCACACTTTTAATTTCTTTTCTTACCTGTTTGTACTGACTGAGCCCTCAGTACCGTATTGAACAGAAATGGTGAAAACAGACTTCCTTCCCTCACTCCCAGTGATGTGGGGGAAACATTCTGTCTTTCACCATTAAGTATATTAGCTACAGGATTCTTGTAGATGTTTTTAATCAGGTTAAGGAAATTCCTTTAATTCTTGTTTTTATTGCGTACAGATGTTGCATTTTGTCACATCCTTTCTCCGCGTCTACCGAGATGATCATAGTATTTTCTTCTTTCATCTACCAATACGATAAGTTACACTGACTGATTTTCAATTGTTCAACCAGCCTTGCCGGTCCAGGAAGAGGCGCACTTGGTCATGGTAGATATGCACACCTGTATGTTTTGGATTCATACGTTAAGGAAGTTTGCGGTGTCTTTCTTTGGTTTTAGCATCAGGGGACTAATGCTCACCTCACTGAATGAGTCAGGAAGTGTTCCCTTTTTAATTTTCTGGAAAAGTTGTGTGGTATTGTTATCATGTCTTCCTTAAAGGCCTGGTAGAATTGAAGAGTAAAGCCACCTGGGCCTAAAGTTTTCTTTGTGGGAAGGTCTTCAACTACAGATTCAATGTTTTTAACAGACAAATGTCTATTCTATGTCTATTCTAGTTATTCAATTCTTCTTCATTGACCTTTGGTATTTTATGGCTAAGGAATTCACTTAATCTGGGTTGTCAAATTTATTGGCACCAAGTTGTTCATAATATTCTCTCATTATTCTTTTAATGTCTGTAGGATCTGTAATGATGTACCTATTCTCGCTCTTTATATTAGTAATTTATATCTTCTTTTTTTGCCCTAATAAAGCCTGATAGAAGTTTATCAAATGTATGTATCTTCTCAAAGAGCTGGCTTTTGGTTTCATTGATTTTCTCATTGTTGTTCTGTTTGTACTTTACTGATTTCTTCTCTACTTTCTATTATTTTCTTTCTTTGGGTTTAATTTTCCCCTTTTCCCCTGCTTTCTCAAATGGAAAACTAGGTCATTGATTTCAGACCTCTATTCTTTTCTAATACTTTAAGTTTTAATGCTATAAATTTCCCTCAAAGCACTGCTTTAGCTACACCCCATGCATTTTTATATGTTGTGTTTTCATTTTCTTTTAATTCAAAATATTTTTTACTTTCTCTTTTATTTTCTTCTTGACACATGTATTATTTTAAATTGTTGCTTAGTTTTCAAAATATTTGGGGATTTCCCATCTAACTTTCTGTTATTGATTTCTAATGTCATTCTCTTGTGGTCAAAGAGATTGCTTTGTTTGATCTGAATCATTTAAAATTATCGAGACTATTTTATGGCTCAGAATATCATCTATTGTAGATGTTGCACGTGCACTTGAAGAGAATGTGTGTTCTTCCATTTTAGATGGAGAGTGTTGTAAATGCCAATTAGATACATTAGTTAAGAGTATGATTTAAATCTTTTATATCCTTAATAATTATGTCTTCTTCTATCAATTATTGACAGAGAGATGCTGAAAGCTTCAACTATGATTCGACTATTCAACTATTTCTCCCTTTGGTTCTATCTTTTTTGCTTTATATATTATGAAGTTCTGTTATTAGGTGCATGAACATTTAGAATTGTAAGTCATCTTGATGAGTGATCCCTTTATCATTATGGGCTGATTTTCTTTATCCCTGGTTATATTATTCATTCAAATATATACTTTTTCTGATATTAATATAGCCACTTCTGTTTTCTTTTGATTATTGTTAACATGATGTACCTTTTTCATCCTTTGTTTTTCATTGATTTTTGCCTATTATATTTCAAGTGTGTTTCTTATAGGCAGCATATACTTGGGTGTTGATTTTTTATTCAATTTGACAGTCTCTGCTATTTGATTGAGGTATTTAAATCCCTTGCATTTAATATGACTATTGATATGATTCGGTTTTAATCTATCATCTGGCGATTTGTTTTCATTTTGTTTCTTCTCTTCTTTTTTCTATTTTTCCTCTTTGCCTCTATGTCTTTTGTTGGCTTATTAGCTATATAGATTTTTGTTTTACTCTCTGATTTTTCAGTGATTGCTTAGGGCTTATGGTTTACAGTTTTACTATATCACAGCCTACCCTCAAGTGATAGTATGCCACTTTACTTATAGTATAAGAGTCTTATAATATTTTATTTCCATTTCCCTCTCCTGGCCTGCATGGTATTATTGACATATATTTTACTTCTACATTTGCTGTAGGTCCTACAAAGCATTGTTATTTTTACTTTAAACTTGAAAAATAAGAAAAAATACTTTACATTCACCTACGTACTCACCATGTCCACTGTTCTCTATTCTGATGTGTATTTTCATATTTCCATCTGGTGTTATTCTCCTTCTGCCTGACAGACTTCCTCAAGCGCTTCTTATAGTGCAGATCTGCTGGCTACATATTCTTTCAGCTTCAGCGTGTATGATAAAGGTTTGGCTATACCATCAGTTTTTAAACTTTTTTTCTCTGAGTAGAAGAATTCTAGTTTGCCAGGTTTGTTTGTTTGTTTGTTTTCTCTTAGTGCTTTAAAATGTTGCTCCATGTCTCCAATGTTTGCATTATTTCTTTTTTTTGAGATTTTTAATTTTTTATTTAACAAAGAGAGACAGACAAAGAGGCAACACAGCAGAGCAGAGGGAGAGGGAGAATCAGGCTCCCCATAGAGCAAGGAGCCCAAAACAGAGCTCAATCCCAGGACCCCAGGAACATGACCTCAGCTGAAGGCAGATGCTTAATGACTGAGCCACCCAGGTGCACTGCTTGCATTATTTCTGACTATAACTATACTCTGGCTCTTATCTTTATACCTTTGTATATAATTTTTTTTTCTCTGACTTTCCTCTGGCTTTTTGTCTTAAAATTTTCTCTTAGCATTGGCTTTAGGCAATTTTATTTCAATATTATTTGGTTTGGTTTTCTTTATGTTTCCTTCACTTGAGGTTCATTGAGTTTCTTGGATATGTGCGATTTTTAGTTTTTATTAGTTTAGAAACTTCAGGTATTATTTCCTCAAATACTGTTTTCTATCTCCCTTTCTTCTTCTGTGAGAATTTACGTTACATATACACTATGCCCTTTGAGGTTGTTCTAGAATTCACTGATTGCTCTATTCCACTTTTTCCAGTCTTTTTTCTATTTGTGTCCCATTTGGGGGTAGTCTCTGCTGTGGTATCTTCAAGTTCACTAATCTTTGCTTCTATTGTGTCTAATATGCTGTTAAACTTATCCAGTGTATGTTTAATCTCAGATGTTGTATTCTTCACCTTGTTGATGTTTTCCATGTCTCTCCTTAGCATGCTTCTGTTTTAATCTACCGTGTTGAACATGTGGAATATTGTTACAACAACATTTAATGTCCTTGTCTACTAATTCCATCATTTGTGTCATTTCTGTGTTGCTTTTTATCAATTATTTTTTTTCTCCTACTTAGGGGTTACAATTTCTTGCTGCCATGTATGCCTGGCAATTTTTTATTCAGTGTGAACAGGACAAAAATCATCAACTAATTCTATAGATACATTATGTGGTATATTAGATGATGGTTCATTTCTTTTAACATTTACCTATTAATTTGTTCTACCACATAAGAAATGTATGTCATATCATGTCACTCAAAACACTCGGGTTTCCCACTGCATTCAGGAAAAACCCCCAAGTCCTGAAGATGATGAAGACAACACCAGGGCTTCCCTCTAAGATGGAGCAACAAGGACCAGGTTCCTCCTTCTGCTTTAAACAACTCAAAAATTGGAGGAAAAATATATAATCCCACTAATATCAGACATTAGATATCCATATATCTTTAGTTATATCGTTAGTAGCTAGAATGAACACACCATGCCCGTGGTCAGTACTCAGGAACTGGGAACTGTGAGTGGACAAGAAATGAGGTCCTGCAGCAGGTAGAGCAGAACCCACTCCTGCCAGGGGGGTCCAAGGGGAAGTTGTGAGACAAACAGCTTGGGCACTACCCAAAAAATAAAAGATGCCTCCCCTTTTGCCCCATTCTGGCAATGAACACAGTCTGAGGGAGTCCTGCCCCCATATTTTCCAAAGAAGAGGTGAGGGAGAGGAAGTAGTAAAGCAACCTCACAGGCTGATGTCCTCCCTTGCCCCTGCCACACAGCTCTTCTTGGTGTCTCCATCATGCACACATAATTGTTCTCAAGTGCCAGGATGATGGGACCTGGGACACAGAGGGGGTTCTGGTCCAATGCATCCATCTTCATGGCTCCTGCTCCCACCTGCTCTGCAGCTCTTGGGCCTCCCTCAAAGACCCCTTCAGTGGCATCTGGGTAGCCAGGACAGTCTTGTGTGTGGTCCTGAAAATACTGGCTCCTCCAAGTCAGTGTAAGAGCTGGAGCTGGGGATGCCATACCCTGAGCCCTCCAGGTCTTGCCAGTCATGTCTTTGCCACCAACACTTGCTAGAGGTCAGTCCGTTCCAGGCCCACAGGCGATATTGCCTACTTAACAACACCCTGAGGCCTCCAGACTCCTTCCCTACTCCCCCTTCAGAGTTCATTCAGACCATTGAACAGAAAGGCGGACACACAGAAGGATATTGCCAAGCCTGATCCTGACGAACATGGCTCTCAGTGTCTACTGGGTTTGCATTCATGAATGCACACAAAGGTGCCCAGATACACCCTGGACCTCTTTTCCATTTCAGAATCTTCTCCCCTGTCTCCAGATCCACGAAGGACCTATCTTACATGAAGGTACCTGCCCACAGGGACAGACAGACACACCCAACCACCATCCTGCTCTGCAAGTCACAGAGCAGCCAGGCTGCTCTGGTGCCCAAGGAGCACAAGATGTTCATGGAGGAAGCCTACAATGCAGGTGATCACCAGCCCTGGGACTCTGGCAGGGTGGAGATGGGGTGGTCAGGTTCAGCAGACCCCATCAGGTCCCTCCACTCAAAAAGTCCTGGGGATGAGGACCAGAAGGAATCCACACCCCTGGGATCTTGGGGATGTCAAGGACCTTGTGGACATAGTTAGACTTTTAGCAGAGAGCCCTACACACCTTTCTTGGCCTCGTCATGCCTCCTGAGGCACCATCTAAAGGCTAAAAAAAAAAATCCCTCCTTCCCTCACACTTCACCTTCCCCCTTTTCCCCACACCTCTGCATGCCTTAGGACCTCAGTCTAGGCGTGGCCTTCTCACATTAATCCTTTCCCCCTCATTCAAAGATGACTTGCTTTCATTCTTCTAGGCAAAGTTAAATTGCCACCTCCTTTGAGTAGCCAGTCCTGAATGTCTCTCCATCTTTATAGGGATGTATTGCCCCTCCCCTCTCTGTGTGCCCAGGGCTTTTTATAGAACTACAGAACCAGAGTCCACTGATAGTGGGTAGGACTCCCATGGCCTGGAGGCTCCTTCAGAACTGAGCTGGGTGATGACTCCTCTTTGAGCCCTCACTCACAACCCTGTGATGACCCAGAAGGAATATCATTGAATGTCGAATGAATAGTTGGAGTGTGAAGAGGTAAATGAAGAACAGATAGAGGGACAGAAGGATGGGTGGCTAATTTGAGTCATATGTGATGGATGGATGAATAAATTTATGAATGGATGGGTGTATGGACAGGTAGACAAATTTGTGAACAAATGGGTGACAGACGGATAGATGGATACATTTATTAATGCATGGATTGATGGGTGAGTATAAGGATGGACAGACAGGTAGATGGATAAGTGAACTGATGGACAGACATATGGGTGAATGTGTGAGTGGATGGATAGATGAATCAATGGGTAGGCAGATGATAGACGACTGCATAAATGGATGCATGAAAAAGTGGTTGAATCAATGAATGAATGGAAATATGCCTGGGTGAATAAAGGTGTGAAGCCTTCATGCATTTCCTGTTTATTATCCTATTGCAAACTCCAGGAGGACTGTTTGGATAGTCAGGAATTCCCAATGTGTTCAGTTCTTCAGTCCTCATTTTCAGATCACTCTTTCCCATTCCTGGCCCTACTCCTTCCCTTCCCACTTATCCCTGATGGCACAATGTAACCTTCTCACAGCACATTAACCCTCACACTTTTTCTATCTTCTTTAGCCATTTGTTTCAAGATGCTCCGGGACCTGAATAGTTCAGACCCCCTCCGCTTGAAGTACATCATCAAGAAGATCAAGAACATGGCTTATGGGGCACCCAACCTGGTGCTGAAAACAATCCATGACTACTTTGTAGACAATCCTGAGGTGGGAATTTCTTGAGCCATTGGAGGGACTGCATGGAGAGTAGAGGGGAGGGCCAGACCCCAGGGCCAGTTCAAATCTTGGCTCTTTGGCAAAGCTAAATGGTTTGGGACAAGTTGATGTCCTCATATGTCCAATAGGCTGAGTGGGGAGGGAAGAAGGTGGACCAATATGAGGGTTCTGAGGGTGTGGTCACCCTCAGAATAGCCTCATGGTATAGAAGCTATGATCCCCATAAATAAGAAAACAATCTTAGGAAAGGAATGTGATCTGCCTTAAGTCACAGAACAATTAAGTGGCAGAGACAAATAAATGGATGGATGGATGGATGGATGGATGGATGGATGGATGGATAGATAAACAGATGGTTGGATGGTTGGATGGATGGTTGGATGGATAAGTAGGTGGGTGGGTGGATGGACAGATAAATGGATAGATGGTTGTATGAGTGGATGGATGGATGGATGGATGGATGGATAGGTGGATAGATGGGTGGATGGTTGAATAGATATTTGGATGAGTTGATGGGTGGATAGTTGGGTGGGTGGACAGACGGATGGATGGATGGATGGATGTTTGGATAGGTTGGTAGATAGATGGATAGATAATTAGGTGGAAGATCTAATTAAATTTTAATGAATGGGTGAATGAATGAATGAACTGACTGTAGAGGCAGAATGCTTTTAAAATCCCATAGCAGGGACACCTGGGTGGCTCAGTTGATTGAGCACCTGCCTTCAGCTCAGGTCATGATCCCAGGGTCCTGGGATCAAGCCCCACATCAGGCTCCCTGCTCAGCCAGGAGCTTGCTTCTCCTTCTCCCCTTGCTGGTCCCTACCCTACTTGTGTGCTCTCATGTGTGTGCTCTCTCTCTCTCTCTTTCTCTCAAATAAATCAATAAAATCTTTTAGTTTAAAAAAAAAATAAGAAAATAAAACCCCATAGCAGTTCCTAAGGATAGAAACACTTTTATTCATCTGTCTTTGTAAAACCTAGCTCAGGGCCTGCATATAGTGAATGTTCACTAAATTGTTATTGGACAAATGGCCAAGTGCATCCGCGGTGATCCTCTCCCTCTGGCCTCCACAGCCTCCCCACACCTAGGCTTTCACTGGCAGCCACTCCCCGTGTGACCAGACCCAACGTGTCTCTGAATCTCTGCCCCCTCTGCCACCCACAGATCTCCTCCCGACACAAGTTCCGGCTATTCCACGTCCTGGAGGCAGTCATCGAGTCCAGCGACTCCCTGGAGGAGGCCTGGGAGAAATCGTTCATGCAGCTGGCCCTGGAGAACATGACCAAGTCCACGGTGTGCCTCCCATCCCAGCAAATAGGCCACTTCTGGGAATGCAGGCTGCTGCCCTCAGCATCCAAATAATGGTGGGGGTGCCTGGCCCTGTGGCTGACCAAGCGATTTCTGTCCTTTTCGTTTTCTTACTACCAGCCCCTTCAGAGGGACCATCTCCTGTACCCGTTTTACAGTTGAGAAAGATGAGATTCGGAGAGATCATTGCTTGTCTGAGTCTACAGGGCCCAAAAATGGAAGAGCCGGATGTCAGCTGTGGTTTAGTGCCCTTTCCTGGAAGTCTCTGCCCTGGGTCCCCCCACCACCACCACCTGCTTTACCATTCCCATGCCTGCTTCCCACACCCACCCTCTGGAAGCCCTCCTATGAGGCCCACCCATTCTCCAGGTTTAAGTCAGCTCTGCTGCCACTTTCTGGGTCCTACCTGCTAGACCGCACCTCTCCTCCCCGCCCACCTCAGGATGCAGTCTGGGTCCCGGGACCTCCCCCAGGTCTGTCAATGGCCTCAGGGACTTCAGATCCCAGGACTCGCAGAGGGCTGCAGGACAAGCAGAGCCTACCGGCATCTGGGGCGGCCTGGCTCAGCCTCCCTACAGGTGGACAAGAGCCCCTTGGAGGCAGGGTGACACCTGTTTCTGCACACACTGCTGCCCATTGCCAGCTCTCCAGTGCTGCCCAGTGCGAGCACTTCTATATGTAGCACGAGCTGGTCCAGGACTCAGAGGGGAGAGCAGGCATGTCCTCACCCAGGTCCCAGCCAACTGAGCATGTCTGCTGGTGTCTTGGTATCCACAGCCCCATCTGGGACCCCCTGTAGCCCATCCCAGCCAGGGGCAGCGTCGCGGAGACCCCAAGCCTTCCTCTTTCCTGGCTCACTTTCCTGCTTTGGACACACTCTCCAACAGCTTCTTGAGAACGTGTGTTTGGGAAGTACAGCTTGAGACCAGACATTTCTGGAAATCTGTCTTGTCCTGGATCATCCTGGACTCTGTGTGGGAGACTGTGGACAGAAACATCTGAAATGAAGTCAGGACAGTCAGGGTAGTTCCCAAGGCCACGTGGGAGGTGGATCTCATCCGCGCCTACACCTGGATGAGTGCGCGCTTCAGGCCGAGCTGACCGCAAACGGCCACATTGTGTTGCATTTCCCAGAATGAGGCTTATTGCGCTGAACACCGACCTAACAACCAGCATAGTGACCCAGCCTGTGTAGCTCAATGCTGATTAGTTTTGCCTACACCAAT
Organism: Mustela nigripes; assembly: GCF_022355385.1. NCBI lineage: Eukaryota > Metazoa > Chordata > Mammalia > Carnivora > Mustelidae > Mustela > Mustela nigripes. The sequence continues at coordinate 195,328,143 of NC_081559.1, read as the reverse complement.
CGTAATTCTTAAACGGCTTCAATAAGCCTGTGGCTTTTGTCTGTACAAACTCTTTCTCTTCCAGTCCAAGCACGTTTCCGTTTCCTGTTGAAATGGGATTGGGGGCCGGGGGTGGGGGGATTCCTTTAGGATTCCCAGACCCCAAATAAACTTTTGGTTTGCTTTGCAGCTCAGTACTTTCCCATTCGACAAGATCATTGTTGTGTTGGTGACGGTGTCCCGTGGTCTCCTTGCTGCCCGGATGCAGCCATAGAGACTCAAAGCCAGTTGTTAAGCCTTTGTTAGACCTTTGTCCGCCCACTCCTTCCTGCTGACAGACGTGCGTTCTTCCTTGAGTCTGCACGCCCTACAGCTCCCCAAGGACGCCTCACTCTGGGTCTGTCCCTTGCCACCATGCCTTCCAGCCCTGCCTCCTGCAGTCTGGCTGCTTGGGCTCTTTGCTTCTGGAACATCCCTCACTTAATTCACTCATGGTCTCACCCCCGGGGTTCCTCGAGCCCCCAAGGCTCCAGGGACACCTAACGCGCCGGTGCGGGCTGCTCCGTGGTCCCCAATGTTCTCATTGGCTCTCTTTGTCTCCCAGACCTCCCGCTGTATTCCCGGGTCTGGTCCTTGTGCCTTCGACTCTCCCGCGATCTTGATTTTGTCCCCAGAATGTTCCTTTTCGCATCATGCTGTTTATAGCATTTGTGGTTGTAATACCTCCGCTTATCTCTCAGGATGTTAAAGACAACAGCTTCGCTTGACGTTTTCATCTCTCCGTTTGGCCGGCATTTCCTCCAACGAGCTGTTTTCTGGGTTTCGTGGGGGGTGTGGTGGTGGTTTCCGTCTCCCACACCCGAGGCTTCTCCAGCGTGGCTGTCTGCCCATGGTTAGTGCAGAGAGGGAGCTCTCTCTCTCTCTGGGTCCACTGTAGCTACCAGTGAGCCCACAGCAGCCTGGCTCCTCTGCTGACCTCTGTGGCTTTCGTCCTGGGCTGCCCAGATTTCCCAGAGAAGACCCTAACACACTGCCCAGCCAGAGCGGGGGGGGCCCCGGGCAGCAGCACAGTGGAGGGCCTGGCTTCCTGCCACAGACCCTCGCCTGCCCCTCCGGAGGCCGAGACTCCAGACTTTGCTGGGCCCTGCAGGTGTGCCGAGTGGGCACAACACCGGGCACCTGACCCCCTCTTGAACCTCTGCACCCTCTCCGGACCCCTGGCTGCAGAGGTCTGGGAGACATGCCCCCTGCGAGTCTCCCAGCAATGGCAGCCCTGGCCCTGTGGCTCGTGCTCAGGCCCGTTACCTCTCACTCATCGGCAATCCAGCTCTCAGAACGTGGCTGCTGTTTTCCTTTTTAAATCATCTCCTAAATGTTGTCGTGTTGAGGTGTTATTTTGAAAGAGCAAAATCAGCTTCAATCCACCACCTTAATGAGAAAGCCCTTGTATGGAAACTTGGAGTAAATTATAAACGGCGATGATTTTATATGAGGTTTCCAGCGGCATCACAGGGCGTTCAGGGAGGGACCGTGGACCCCCCTCACTTCCAGATGCCACCAAACACGGGACGGACTCCTGGCCTCGGCCCAGGGCTGACCCTGGGGCCCTGCCCTCACACCAGCAGCCACAGAAACACCCCGGGTGTTTCCCTCCCAGGACCGGAGACCAGAGGAACCTGAAAGGAGCAGATGTGGCCGCATAGAGCCCGGCTCCTCTGTGCCCTTGGCCTCCGCCTCACCAGACCGGGGTGGGCCTCTGCCCCCAGCAGCCAACATCCTGACTCCTCGGACACAGAAGCCTAGACTGGGGCTCTGAATTCACGGGGATAAGGGATCACAGGCCGTGACATTGTCCCCAGCTGCCGGGCTCCCAGGACAAAAGGCGACACTGACAGGCTTCAGGGCTCTTCTCCTGAGTGTGGACCTGGGAGTGGGCTTTGAAATGAGACTAGATGTGGACAGAGAGGTGGGCGGGGACAGCACTCCGGGCTTCGAAGCAAGAAGCACCGTGGACTTCTGGAGCAGTAGGACCACCCAGGGTGTTGAGAGTCACAGGAAGCCCTAAGCCCTGGGGGTAGCGCCTGCCCTTCACCTGCCAACTGTATACATTGGTTTCCTAGCCAAAAACTGCCCGCCCACCAAACCCGACCATGTGTATGAAATGCCAAAGCTTTGCCCAGATGCCCACTTCTCCTTTCTGCCCCCTGCCCTCCAGGAGCTGGAAGAGGCATACCAGGACGCGGCCAGTAACGTCCTGCTGGCCATCTGTAGGCACTCATGGCAGGTGGTGGCCCGGCACCTGGAGACCGAGGTCCTGACGGGTGTCTTCCCGCACCGCAGCCTCCTCTACGTGATGGGCGTCCTGACCTCTACTGGTATGTCCTGCCCTAGGGGCCTGAGGTACCCCCGGCCTCGCCTTGGCCAATCTCTGCAGCCCCCTGTGTCCCCAGGGCAGCGGCTGGGGTAGACACCGAAGGGAGTGAGACTGTTGCCCCGGGGGGTTGACACACGGAGCTAGGCATCACGTGCCCAACAGGGAAGTGTGTCCCTGCAGGGGAGATGGGCGGTGGTCCAAGTGCCCTCCAAAGCCCCCAGCCCCACGGCCTGCCCAGGCCATATCAGGACCCCCATGAAAGGAGACCCCGGGCAGCCAGCTGTGCTGCTCGTCCCCACTGGCCCATGCTCCCACAGTAAGCATTTCCACAGTGGCCGGGACAGAAGCAGAACAGAGCAAGGCGGCTTCGGAGGGTGGTCCAGGTTGGATGTGGGGCCCACGCACTGCCGCACAGTCCTGCCACTGAGGCAGACGGGCGCTCCTCCTCACTCGCGGACAAGGAAGCCAAGCTCACACAGGCAGTGTGAAGAGCCCAGAGCCACCCAGGAGCACATCACGGGCTGTGGCATCCACGACCAGTGTTTCCACAGCAGCCACTACCCCTGAGCCGTGGGCAGGGACACCCTGGACAGTGGGGTCTCTGAGGACTCTGAGGGTGGCCCACTGGGAGGGGTCTTGCCAGGGAGAGAGTTGAGGTAATGCAGAACAACCAACTCTGGCTGAGCCCTGCCCTATGCCAGGCTCCCTGCCCTCAGGAGCTCATGGCCTCACGAGAGAGGCCAGCACCAGGTTACATTTAGGCTCTGCTCACTCACAAGTGTGAGCTGAACACACTGCTGTCCCCAGAAGGCACTTAGCCGCTCTTGTGGCAATCAGGGAGGGCTTCCTGAAGGAGGACGCAGCCAAGCCTGAGTCATGCTTTGAGGAATGTGTAGGAATTTGAAGAGGCAATGGTGTGTGTAGACCTCAGGGCCTTAGAAGTTGGGGCCATGGGAGGAAATGGATGTAGTGACCCCACCATCTATAGGGGGGCCGGGCCCAGCGGGAGAGGCCTCAGAGTCTGAGCTTCGGAGTTTGGGCTCTGAGGCTGGGAGGAGGCAGGTCCCAGCTTAACTGGGCCTCATACACCCTGCCCGGGACTGGCAAGCTGGGCAGAGGTCCCTCTGTGCCCAGGTGAGTTCTGAGACCCCCAGGGCCATTCCCAAAGCAGCCCTCCCTCTGAGGTTGAGTTTCCAAAGTTCCAGAAAAGCTTTCCATTCTCACAACACATCCCTCTCTGGGTGTCACTTTCCCCCCCTTGAGGGGATTCTAGCACATTCCAAATGGCCAAGCCTGGAGGGACTCCTCCATTCACCATCAGAGAGCCTGAGGCCCTGAGAGGCAACATGGGCCACCTCAGATCACAGAGCAAGGGTAACAGGGCCACAGAGTACCAGCTATCCAGACCTTGAGCCCGAGCCCGAGCCCAGCTCACTGCCCTCACAAAGCCAGGACAAACAGAGGCAAGACTCATCCTGACTCAGTCCAGTGCCCAACGGCTGGAGGAGAAAGAGCCTGAGATCTAGCCTCCATGTGGATGTCAGTCCTGGCCTCCAGCAATGCCCTTCTGTCCCACAGAGGCAATCTTCAAGCAGGGAGACAAGGCTTGTTGGGAAGAGCACCTGGCCCAGGTAGGGATGAGGCCCAGGCACAAGGGCCTCCTGCGGGGATGATGGGGGCAACGGGGGAGCCAAGCGCCTGCTCGCCCTGGGAGGTCGGGGTGGGGGAGGGGAAGAAGGGAGAAGCCCCACCGTCACAGATGAGCAAACAGGCTTGGAGGAGAAGGGACTCCTGGGGCGAGACGCTGGAGGAGTTGGGAGTTGAACCTTGGTCTCTAGATGCCAGGTGCAAGCAGGTGTTCGGCAGACAAGGCCCTTCCTCCCCATCCTGGGTGCTGGATCCACAAGCAAGGGGCCAGAGTGCTTGTGGAGACCAGATCTGAGATCAGGGAGGGAGGAAGCAGGCCAGGGTGGACAAAGCCACCACAGCCAAGGAGCGGTGTCATGCAAGCCCCCTCTGACCACAAGCCCATGTGAGGGGCTCCTGTGGCTGGGACAAGGGACATGGGCCACCTGGCAGACCTAGGTCTGAGTCCAGATTTAACCAACCACAGCTGTGTGACCTGGGCAGCCTACTTTGCCTCTCTGTTCCTTAGTTTCCTGGTCTGTCCAATGGGGATAAAAATACCTCGCTCAAATACTCATTGTGAGGACTAGAGGACATAATCCACACAAAGTGCTTGTCACTGAGCTCAGTACATGGGAGGCCTCACTAAATGCTGGTTAACGTTTTCAGTTACGAATAGTAGTGGCAAGCGGTCACTGTCACAAGTGGCATCTGGTAGAAATAATAGCAGGGCTGCAGGAATACAAGTAATTAATAGGAAAATAAGACAGAAAATCACTAAGGATAGAGAAGTCTTGAACAACATAATTAACCAAATTGATTTAATTGACATTTCTTTCAAATGCAAATAGAACATTCACCAAGACAGGTCATTTGCTGGGCCGTATATCAAGTTTCAATAAATTTAAAAAGACTGAAATCAAACAGAGTACACTATCTGACCAGAAAGTAGATCAGAGATCAGTAGCAAAAATGTACGTGGAAAAACTCCCAACTATTCGGAAATTAGACAGTACACTTCGAAACGACCCATGGGTCAAAGAGGTCTCAAGAGAAAGTAGAAAACACCCTGTACTGAACAATCATGAAAACACAATGTGTGAGAACCCGTGGGGTTCGACATAAAGCAACCTCAGAAGGAAATTTGTTTTAATGCCTATGTTAAAAAAGAAAGATTTAAAATCCATTATCTAAAAAGCTTTCCCAAAAGGTACAAATTGAACACAAAGTAAGTAAGAAAGAAGGAAATAATAAAATCTATAGTACAAATCAAGGAAATTTTTTAAAGCAACAAAACAATAGTGAAAAATCCCAACCATAAGTTATTCAAAAACTTTGATAAAATGATAAGCTCTTTGACAGCCTGACCCAAAAAAGTTAAAAACACAAAGTGCTACTCTCAGGACAAAAAAAAAAAATCACCGCACATCTGTTAGGCATGGAACGGCAATAATAAAATATGATCCCAATAAATGAAGCATTTTCGATCGCACAAACTACCGAACTAACACAAGAAGAAACAAAAAATCTAAGTAGTCTTGTATCAGAGAAATCGGAATCGTAATTATAAACCTTCTCACAAAGAAAGCTCCAGGCCCAGATACTTCATGGGTTAATTCCATTACATAATTAAGAAATAAATACTATCAATTCTCTACGAATTCTCTCAGAAAACAGGAGAAGCGGGGCGCCTGGGTGGCTCAGTGGGTTAAGCCTCTGCCTTCAGCTCAGGTCATGGTCTCGGGGTCCTGGGATCGAGCCCTGCGTGGGGCTCTCTGCTCAGCAGGGAGCCTGCATCCCTCTCTCTCTCTGCCTGCCTCTCTGCCTGCTTGTGATCTCTCTCTGTGTGTCAAATAAATAAATAAAATCTTTAAAAAAAAAAAAAAAAAGAAAGAAAGAAAGAAAGAAAACAGGAGAAGCAGGAACATGCACTAAATCACGTTATATAAGAGGCCAGAACAAACCTAATACCAAAGCCAGACAGACATTACAGAACACTATAAACACCCGTCATGAAGTTAAAGTCAAATTCCTTAATAAAATATCCACAAAATTAATCCAGCAAAATACAAAAAAAAGATAATACACCAAGATGAAGGGGGGGTTTGCTCCAGGGACATGAGGCAAATTAACACATGAACAGCAGTAAGTGCCATTCAATACATTCACAGAACTAAGTGCGGAAATTATCATCTCTCAGTTAAGGAAAAGCATTTGACCACAGGCAACATCCACTGGTAATTCGATGTGTGTTTTCCCACCAAGTGATTCCCCAGTTCTCAGTGGACCCTGACTGGATGTGCTCTCAGCTCTGACACAACCTGGAGATGGCATCAGACCCCACGGGTGGAAGGCTCCGTCCCACAAGACACCCCACCTCAGACGCCAATCGCAAGTCCAGCTTGTGCCTTTTCTTCTGTCCCACCAGCTACAGATCGGAGGTTCCCACACCCCCCTTCCCCTGCCATGGGTTTGATTCATTTGCTAGAGTGGCTCACAGAACTCAGAGAACATCTCATTCCTGGATTGCGGGTTTATTGTAACAGGAGCTAACCCAGGAGCCGCCAGACAGCAGCGACCCCCAGCCCCGGCAAGGGGACGGGCGCCGAGCTCCCTTGCTCTCTCTGGGCCGGCCACCCTCCCCATACCTGCGCCAACATGGAAACTCTTGGCCCCCAGTCCTGCTGCATGTTTATGGAGGCTTCGTTACTAGGCATAACTGAGGAATTGCTGGGCATTGGTAATGACATCAATGATCATCCCCCGCTCCTCCCTGAAGGTTGACAGTGGGACTCAAAGTTCCAACCCTCTAATCATGGTCAGCTCCCCTGGCCGCCAGCCCCCACCTTGTGGCTACCAACCTACAGCCTCTCCAAAAGTGACCACATCAGCTTCAACTCAGTTGTGGTGACAAGAGGACTGAGTGAAAACAAAAGACACCTTTATCTTTCTTACCACTTAGGAAGTCCCAAGGGCTTTAGGGGCTCTGCCAGAAATGGGACAAGAACAAATATTTATCTCGTATTACAAATCACAATATCATAATCTTAATGGCCCTCAAAGTAGGAGTAGAAAGAAATTGATCTCTCTGGAGAACTTGAGCTAAAGATGACCAACTGAGCACCTTCCTACCGAAAACCAGAAGGAGGGCAGAGCTCCCACCCCTGCATTCCTGGTGCACATTGCCCTGAAGTTTCTAACCAGCGTAAGAAGGTCAGAAAAGGTGGGGAATGACATACACACGGCTTGCAGCGGAAAAAGTAAAACTGACTTTCTTGGCAGACGATGTGGTTGTATATACAGAAAACCTTACAGAAGCTTTAAAAACACTACAACTAGTGGAAATCAGCAAGATCTCAAAATACGAGATCAATATGTAGAAGTCTACTGAATGTCTATAGACTAGTAATAAAAAATAACAGTGACATTAAAAACATGAAAGACACAAAGACACAGTTACCAAAATGTCCACAGGGGCCTCACCAAACAGCACAGAGAGCAGTTAAAGATGAGCCTACGCAAGTGGAGATATGGGATGTTCACGGGTAAAAAAGCTCAGCGGCGGTAAGATGTCGATTCTCCCAAAATCAGCTGATAAATTCAGTGTAATACCTATCAACCTAAAAAACTTTAAATTGTCATTAAATGAAAGTTTTAAATAAAAATTAACATTTTACTTCAAATAGTTAATTTTAAATAAAAATTAAAATTTTACACGGAAATTGCAAAGGACCTAGAATAGCCAAAACAATCCTGAAGAAGGGGGAAAGTTGCAAGAATCACAGCACCTGATTTCGAGATTTACCATTGTTTAAAAAAAATTGGAATAAATGTAAAGTTCTTTTTGCTTTATTCAGTGAATCATGAATTGGGCAACCTCCCATCTGGTGTGTAGAAGGGGGCTGCAAAGTCGTGCTCACATGGGAGTATTTATAGGCAGACGAGGTGGGGGCCAGGGAGGAACAGGGTACGGCACCTTTCCTTGGGGCTGGCAGGGGTCTACCAGGCATCTACCTCGCCCCTGCTGACCAGGAGAGCCCAGAGTGACCACAGGTCACAGGCACGAGTGAGTCCGTGTGGGGCTTCTTGCCTTCCGTGAGATCTCTCTGCTTTCCGCACCCGAGCCCCATCTCACACGGAAGCGCTGTTCATCCCCCCGCGTCCTGGGGCTCACCTCGCTGGGCAGAGATCGTAACACGGGGATAAACAGCGCTGCCCTGGGAGATGGGGCTCGGGTGGGGAAAGCAGAAGGATCTCATGGGAGGTGAGTCTGCTGCAGAGAAACACTGAATCAGTTGAGAGTCACAAAACTTGGGACCCCGTGTGCAGTTTGCAAATAAGCCTCATTTCCTAGGGTTACATCTGCCAAGGCTTCTCCTCACTTGGCAGCCCCAACGGGAGCCGTTGGACATCTTGTTGGGGGCTGAGTGCAGCAGGTGGCTGCCCCCGTCCTACAGAGACACGATTTCCCAGGATGCAGGGGTGTTTCACGCTCAGGAGGGCACTTGGGACAAATAAGAAGGGCCCTCAGGGCCCTTGGGGGCATGACTGCCCAGGCATCCTGCCGACTATCCCAAGTCAGTGCCAACAGGTATTGGGCTGCTGGGGTCCAGGGACACTGGAAGAGACTGAACAAAGTCCACCATCTTTTCTGAAGTGAGGAAGGGCAAAGGGAGAGAGAAACTTAAGCAGGGTCCACACCCAGCGTAGAGCCTGACGCAGGGCTCGATCTCACGACCCTGGGAGCACGACCTGAACCAAAATCCAGAATCTGACGCTCAACCGAATGAGACACCCGGGCACACCCAGTGTCTGCCATTTTGAATAGCGAAGCCCGGTGAGTCTGGTGGAACCAGGAGCAGAAGGGAGTCTGGGTTTGGAACAACCGGGAAAGAGAGAACAGTGATCTTGTTAGTGCGTCTCAGTCCTGGACAAACCAACATCCTGTCCATTAGGTTTCTGGACCAGCAAGATGGCCTGTTCCAGGGCCGGTGCGGGGAACGATCAGCCCTCGGGGCCATCAGGTCTTTCTCCTGTTGGCATGAGGTCTTGCTGGGCTCAGTGGGTGCTGACGCGATCAGGGAAGAAACGTAGTTACGTCCATGTGAGTCCTTACAGGCTCCTTCTCCCGGTGTCAGTACTAGAGACAGCCCAGATTTTCAGGCACCTCAGTAATTAATTAAGTGACTTTTGTTTAAATTCCTCCTCTTCTATGTAAAAAATATAAAAATTGTAAAAATATAAAATATTCAGATTATAAAAAATATAATTGTAAAAAAATATAAAATATAAAATATTGTAAAAAATATAAAATATTCAGATTGGTCAGGAAATTCTAAGGCAAGTTCTCCAATAAAGGCAAAACATATCAGCCTTTTAAATTTAGAAAGGAGGCTTCTACCGAACAGGGTGACAAAGACCGTCACACAACAACAACAACAACAACAAAAAACACGTTTTCCAGGGACAGGCCCCTGGCTGAACAGAAACTCCCTGTGAACTCGATCAGATACGTTCACTACGGAGAACTTCCAGGCTCCGGGGGATCTGCTGTCCTGGGAGAGCCCGTCACTCTGGGATCCACCAGAATTCGGCAAGGCTTCCCGCTAATTTAATTTTAGTTTAAGGGGGTTGCTGAGTTCTGAGAATCCCATGAGCCCCGTCAGCCTGGGAGGCCCACATGGGGCCCCGGGGAAACGCGACGTGGTGTGGGCAGTCCCCGGGGGGCCTTGGGTACAGCTCTCCTCCAGCGCTCCAGCAGATTACAGTGGAGACGCCAGTCCCGGGAGGCCTGCTGCTGCTCTGGTCCCTGACCTTGGGGCTGCTGCTGCTGTCAGGCCAACAGCGCAGGGACTTCTGTTTGCAGCCTTGTACCCATGTCCTTCCAAAGCGCTCAGCTGCTGTCCTGAGTTCATCCGACCGGTGGTCTCCCATCCCATTTTGTGTCTTTATCAATCCCCTAATGTTAGGAGATGCTCCGTGTACAAATAGAGCAGCTAGAACACGTCAGGTGCCCTTGGTTATCGTCTGGACCCCGAAACTCCGAACGAAGAAGGGACCTTCCAGGGGGACTTTAAAAAGACCTGTCTGTCATCAGCACGTTTGAGTGACAGCAATCGGTGTGGCCCAGGAGAGCTCTAGGAATGACCTGAGAAAGGTGGCTGCTTTTTGTGGCCGCTGAGGGCATCGTCTTGAAGTTTGGGGATCCGGAATGTCATCCTCAGCTTCCACATTGGGGCTCCCTGCCCCCACCAGCAGGTGCACATCTGACGAAGCTCTGGTACCCCGGGTTAAGAAATCTAAATTTTGCAGAGAACTTTTGGGGACCCTCCCTGGGTTTAGGAAATTCTTCTAATGACTGTGCTTCGTTTGGCCTTTGACCAAGAAATAAGAGATGCTCAGGAAGATCCCTGAGCCTCCAGCGGCTTTATTTTTGGAAGTGACCATGTCATGGTCTCTGCAGAGTCCAGAGACTGTCCTGAGGTCTCAGGTCAAGGAGGAAGGAGCGAGCAGAGGAGTCCCACCAGGCCCACCAGTGTCTTGTTTCAGGCACCTCTTTTGTCTCTCCCTTCTTATTAGGCTTCTGCAATGAACTGCTGAAGCTTTTCTGGGATTGTGAGGACTTTTAGAAGCTTCTGCATTGCAATTAAACTAGGTATCCTGCTCTGTTTGTTTAGTCTAGGAAACCTTGCTCTCAAGTCCACTTCTGAACTAAATGATCCTGTCTCATTGGAATCTTCTCCGTAATGGCCATTGTAATTTTAGGCTGTTTTTAGTAAGATTTTGCCATTTTTGCAGATATTCATAGCTCTGGGACCATAGTTCTTGGACATAAAAGAAGCAGAGGTGGTAGAAGGTGGTGCCCTTGACCCTTTGGGCTTAAGAACCTCATTGTTTTTGTTCTTTTTCTTCTTCCTAGTTTAGCTAAGCCTTTGGGGTTTCTCAGAGCCAAAGTAATGCTAATACCTAAGAGGGATACGCTGCGAGGTTGGGGATCGTGCCTGTTTTGCAGTGCGCCTCACTGTATTGAAATGTCCCTGAGTGTGGCAGGTTAGTGTCCATCTAACCCATTCTGTGACGGACTGACCCTAACACGGGAGTCTGAATTAGGTCGCAAGTGCTCCAATAGTTTTTAAGTACACGACCGTGCCCACCAGTTCTTGCGACTTTTTGGTTCAAGAGGCCAGTTAGTAGGAGCCTTTGTCTATAAAACAAGACGTGCACCACAGCAGCAGTGACCAGGGCCACCAGCAATCCCGGCCTGGAAGTGGGGACCGGGGAAGGACCGAACCCCAAAACCGCGATCTGGAGCCCGGGCTGGGCTTCCAAGCAAAAGGGAACTGCCCAAGCAGGGTGCCCGGGAGACAAGCTCAGCGCCGAGAGGGCGGGGCTCGGCGTGGGGGGCGGGGCTCAGTGCAGAGAGGGCGGGGCTTGTCGTGGGGGCGGGGCTCAGTGCAGAGGGGGCGGGGCTCGGCGTGGGGGCGGGGCTCAGTGCAGAGAGGGCGGGGCTCGGCGTGGGGGCGGGGCTCCGTGCAGAGGGGGCGGGGCTCGGAGCCCACAGCCCTCCAGAGGCCTTACCCAAAACAGCCTCGAACTGGAGACGGCCCAGAGCAGTGCCCCAGCCAAAGACCGAAGTCCGTCTGTAAACCTCCACCTGAAGAAGCTGGAGAACGCGAAGCAAGTGGAGGAAACCGCGGGGAAAGGGGGAAGGTAGAAACCGCAGCGAGGAGAAGGGCGCGTGTGATCCCGCAGCACTTGTGGCGCAGCAGCCACGGGCGCGTGTGATCCCGCGGCACCGCAGCCACGGGCGGAGAACACCAGACTCACAGCCGTGCCTCCTGCCAGGCTCCGGGTGTGCGACGCTCCTGAAAGGGGGAGCCTAGTCCACAGTGACGCCGGTCAGTTCTGCAGTGATGGGATCGCCTGGGGAGGGAGTCAGAGCGCTTTGTGGGGTCGCAGAACACACTCCAGCGCCTGGGGGTGAGAGGTGGTGTGGGTCTGTCCGCGTGTCAAAGTGCGGGGCGCCCCGCAGTAGGGACCCATGCCTTCCACTCTGAGCTAAACACACCTCCATAAAGACAGTCAAAACCCAGACACACAGATGCCAACAGACCATGAATCGACGGTCAAGTTCCCTCGTGGGCAGGGAAATGCAAACCGCAGCCACAATGAGATACCCCCTCACCCCCGACGAGTGCTGGCTTCTACCAGAAAGACGGGAAATAACACGCGTGCCGGCGAGGATGTGCTGAAAAGGGAACGCTCGTGCGTGCTTGGTGGGAATGCAGACTCCTGCAGCCGCCATGGACAGCAGGACGCAGGTCCTCACAAAAGTAAAAACAGAATTGCCGTATGATCCAGGTGTCCTACTACTCGGTATCTGGGAAATGAAAACACTAATTTGAAAAGATACATGCACCTCTATGTTCATTTTTTTATATTATTTTTTCAGTGTTCCAGAATTCATTGTTTATGCACCACACCCAGTGCTCCATGCAATACATGCCCTCCTGAATACCCACCACCAGGCACACCTGACCCCCCCCTTCCCCTCCAAAACCCTGTTTGTTTCTCAGAGTCCACGGTCTCTCATGGTTCATCTCCCCCTCTGATATCCCCCAACTCCCTTCTCCTCTCCATCTCCCCATGTCCTCCGTGTTATTCCTTATACTCCACAAATAAGGGAAACCATATAATTGACTCTCTTTGCTTGACTTATTCCACTCAGCATCATCTCTTCCAGTCCCGTCCATGTTGCTACCAAATTTGGGTATTCATACTCTCTGATGGAGGCATCATACTCCATAGTGTATATGGACCACAGCTTCCTTATCCATTCACCCGTTGAAGGGCATCTTGGCTCTTTCCACAGTTTGGCGACCGTGGCCATTGCTGCTATGAACATTGGGGTACAGAGGGCCCTTCTTTTCACTCCATCTGTATCTTTGGGGTAAATACCCAGTAGTGAAATTGCAGGGCCATAGGGTAGCTCTATCTTTAATTTCTTAAGGAATCTCCACACTGTTTTTCCAAAGAGGCTGCACCAACTTGCATTCCCACCAACAGTGTGAGAGGGCTCCCCTTTCTCCACATCCTCTCCAACACGTGTTTCCTGTCCTGTTAATCCTTGCCATTCTCACTGGCGTCAGGTGTTTACTGCAGCATTATCTACAATAGCCAAGACACGGAAGCAGCCCAAGTGCCCGTCGACGGATGAACGGATAAAGAGGGTGTTGAAACCTTGCGCAGCTGTAGGAAGGAATGAGGTCTTGCCTCCTAGGACAACGTGGGAGGACGGAGCGGGCATCACACTGAGTGGAACAAGTCGGTCAGAGAAGGACAAATGCCACAGGATCTCACTCATGCGTGGAACAGAAGAAACAAAACAGAGGAGCAAAGAAACCAACCAAAAGCCGGACTCCTGAATACAGAGCTCTGGGGGCTGCCAGAGGGGAGGGGTAGGGGGATGGTGAAACAGATGAACGGGGTTAAGAGGTACAAACTTCCAGGTATAAGTATCCTGGGGGTGGCGAGTGCAGCCTGGGGAACAGGGTCGATAACCAGTCGTGGCGTGGCCGGTGTAATTTCCTGAGTTTTTCAACCTGAACCTCAGAGGAGTCACTATGACACCGGCCTGTGCAAGACGAACGAAAGTTGACACCAGTTGAGAACTGGGGCTTCCGGGCAGCGCGGGTCCCATGGGTTCAGCAGACACCGGTCCTGGGGCCGGCGGCCTGGAGTAGCCATCAGGCCCGGCTGCACCCCAGCGTCCCGCAGGCACAGGCAAACCCGGGGCAGACGACAACTCCAGCCTGGGCTGCAAGCCCCCGCCCCGCCCCAGGGAGCATCGCCAGAGGACGCCGCAGGGCCCCTCTGCAGGGGACGCTCTAGGCGGGCTTGCGTCCGGCAACCGCGAGGCTGCGGGATGAAGACCCTCGTGTTCGAAGCCGGGCACCTGTTAGTGCTCCTTAGGATGAACTGCTGGAAACGGAAACGCCTGGGGAAAGGCGCGCACATTTCAAACTGTCGCAGATGCTGCCAAAACCTTCACGGTAGCCCGTCCCCTTCCCACCAAAGGACACTTCCTGCTGACCTCCGGCCATCCTGTTTTTGGCCAGTCTTAGCCGAAAGGATACACTGTCCTCACTTCCGTTCCTTCCCCACGAGCCAGGCTCCGCGTGTGGGGTCTCCGTCCCGCCCGTGCGCGCTCCCGTGCCTGCGGTCGTCCCCGTCCCTTGCTGCTTGGTGAAGCTCTTCACCCCGATACTAACCCTGCACAATGGGTTGCAGGAAAACAAAAAACAAGCAAACAAAAACAACTTACTGCCTCTTTCAGCGTAGTTATGGTGGGTTTGCTGAACAAACTTCTTCAAATATCCATCTCACATTTATCAATCATTTCTTTTAGATTTGGGGGTTTGGGGTCTAACTTAGGAGGAGTATCTTCACCCCCCAAAGACCTGGGGGTCAAAATCTTGGTCTTGTCAAACTGTGGAAATGGGAACATTGAAATAGAGCAGCCCCGTGGTCCTCCTATGTTAGGGCCGAACTTCTAGGACTTACATTTAGAAGACACACGTCACCTGTTTGTCCGTCTCTCATTCATGCTTCCAAACAAGATGCATCAAACATCAACAACATGGTGGGCCCCGTGCCGGGTGCCAGGGAGACAGCCCAGAACACAGGTGGACAGACCCTGGGCTCCCGGCACCTCACTCTGGTTGGGTCCCCTTTGGCTGACACTGAGCCTCTGAGACGTCTGAGCCTCTGCCCAGTGCCGGGGACACGGGCAGACCGCTGGTTTCCAGCCTCTCCTTGAACACCTCCAGGGAGGGAATGTCAGGGAATGAGTTCCTTGTTCCTGGGGGCTATCAAGCAAATCAGAGGGCTGGCTCTGGAGACTCAGGGGAACGAAGCCAAGAGAATGATGGACTCAGGGCTCTGAGTGGCCAGGGCGGGACGGGGAAGGTGGAGGCCTCAGCTCCAGCCCGCAGGGTGGAGGGAGCGAGCACTCCAGCCCTGCCCACACCCCTCTGCTCACAGATGGCTGTTAAGTCGGTCCAGTTCCTGAACACAGATGCGTGGCACAAGGCACTGCTGTTGGCACTCACCAAGCCTGACCAGACATGCCAGGAGCAGCCCCCAGAGAAGGTGGACCATGCCCTGTCTCCCCATAAGCAGCCCCCATGCCTACCGCGCATGCCCAGGGGCTCTGGCCATAGGAGGCACATCTAAAGCAAGGTCCAGGGCCCTAGAAAGACACTGGGACCCAAAGAAACCAGCGGGTCAGGGACCTGAGCATCAGGACTTAGAGCTGCTCCCCTGAAACTCCACCACCAGGCAGGGGGTTTGATGGTCCCAGAGCAGAGTCCTGAGGGTGGCAACAGGAGCTCAGGGAAGCTGGAGGAGCCTGGTCAGGGGGAGGAGGCAGGCTGTCTGGATGGGCGGAAGTGGCTTAGGCCCAGGACAAGAAGCTGAACCTTCCCCCAGGCTTTTCTCTTCATCTACTATGGGCTGATCCTTCAAGCTGAGGACAACAGCACCACCGTCAGGGCACACCTGAGAAGCCTCCTGGACACATCCCACCAGTGGCCCAAGCAGAGGGAGGTAAGGCCCCAGCACCCCCAGCCCAGCCCAGCCCAGGGCTGCCTGATTGTGACCTCAGCCTTAGCCTGATCCCTGGTCATACCCTGATCTTTGCTCAGGTCACACTAAGAAACCTGATCCTTTTCACGCTCTGATCCCTGATCCTGATCACGCTCTGAGCCCTGACCCTGGTCACACTCTGAGCCCTAACCCTGGTCACACTCTGAGCCCTGACCCTGGTCACCTCTGAGCCCTGACCCTGGTCACACTCTGAGCCCTGACCCTGGTCACACTCTGAGCCCTCACCCTGGTCACACTCTGAGCCCTGACCCTGGTCACCTCTGAGCCCTG